>NW_019173977.1:0-246643 GCF_001642475.1 Fonsecaea monophora | reverse complement strand
TTTTTTTAAAAGAAGGGCGCACCAAAAAAAATATCAATATGATGACTCGTGGGAAGCGTCAGATGTTATTAGGGGACGGAGCCGAGTATTTCGTTGAAGTAAAGCAGTATTCAATGTCCAGCGGGATGGCTTTAAATACCTGCGTTCTGCATGGGAGAGAGGCAAGAATGGGCACCCAGAGAGCTGTCTATCGATATCCAGTACGGTACGAAGAAGAAAAAGGAGAAGAGACTGTCGAGAGTGCGCAACGAGATATTTTACAAAGGAGTTCTTCTTCTCAACAATGTCGTCCTCACAATACCCCGTCCGGAATGTGGGCATCTACCACAATTTGCCACAGTTCGACCCCCAGTTGACTGGACTTACGGCTTTGATCACAGGGGCCAATGGCATTTCTGGCTTCAACACCCTGCGTGCGCTTCTGCAGTCGCCCCAGCGATGGTCGAGGATTTACACCCTGTCAAGACGTCCCATACCACCAGAGATGATGAAACTGCTCCCCGCGGACGTCCACGACCGAATCCACCACATTAGTTGTGATCTACTCCAGTCGGATCCAGGCGAGATTGCGACTCTTTTGAAATCTGGCCTGGGTAATGCGGATGTACGATACATCTTCTATTATGCCTATCTGCAGCCAAAGCCCGAGGATGGGAACGTCATGTGGTCGAACCACCAGCAGCTGGTGGATGTCAATGTCGGCATGCTTTCCAATTTCCTCAAGGCTTTGGGCCACACCAACATCAAACCCAAACGGTTTCTCCTCCAGAACGGGGCAAAATACTATGGCAGTCACCTCGGACGAGCTCGAACTCCCAACGTCGAATCCGATCCTCCGCCTCGACATCTGGAGCCCAATTTCTATTACCCCCAGGAAGACCTCCTCTTCGAGTACTGCGCCTCGAACAACGTCGAGTGGAACATCATTCGGCCACCGTTCATTATCGGAACGTCGTCGACGACACAAATGAACGGGCTGTACGCTTTTGGCGTCTTCGCCGCTGTCGCTGCTCAGCGTGGAACTGCCCTGGCATTCCCAAGCACCTGGGAGCTGTGGCAACAGTACTGTGCACACCACGGGAGTGCCCTTCTGACAGGCTACCTCAGCGAGTGGGCCATCCTCGAAGATAAATGTCGAAACGAAGCATTCAACAGCCAGGACACCAGCCCCATTTCGTGGGACCGCATCTTCCACGAGCTTGTGAGATGGTTTGGAATCCAGAAGGGGGTGCAGCCGCCCGGCGAAGACGATTCTGGTTGGCAAGAGTTCAAGGTCGGGGGTGGCAAAGAAACACCTATGGGGTAAGTCTTAGTGGTACCTGGCTCCTGTCTACTCAATTGGTTGATTGCTCGGATTATGTCGTTACATACTGACTGAAAGTAATACTGTGATCTAGATACGGTCCCCCTCAATCGACCAAGCTAGCGTTTTCCATCTTGGAGTGGGCAAAGGACCCCGAGAACCACAAGGCGTGGAAAGAGATCATGCAGAGGGAGAACTTGAAGTTCGATCCATTTTTGGATGTCGAGGCCAATTTCTTGATCACCGACGTCATGTTTGTCGTCTTTGGGCCCCTTTCCATGAATAAGGTAGGTGATCACGGTGATATGATATATATATCAGCAGTGCTGCCCCGCGGCCCCCCCCCACAAAAAGCTCTGATGGTCGACTGACTAGACTACTCTCAAAAATAGGCACGCCGACTGGGATGGACAGGGTTTGTAGATACCATGGAGAGTACCTTCGAGATGTATCAGGAGATGAATGCGCTCGGAATGCTGCCAAAGATGCAGGTGCAGGAACCACGGCCACTTGTTTGAAGTACCGTATACCACTTTGCCCAAGGCTCTCCAAGGACATGATTGGAATTAGAAATACAACTATAACTTCGTCAATCACAGGCAGACCGACTGGGGTTCAGCTCGATCCAACAGAGTTGTGAATAGTGATCTACTGTACATACTCCTCCCATATCAAGTTACATTCTGACTATTCAGGGTATCCGAGTCGATCCAGGCCGGACAACTATAACTTGATGTCCTCGCTCGTTTAGCATCCACGAAATCTGTGAACCCGTGACTGTGAAACTTAGGTGAAGTCGTGTCGTGCTCAGGATTGCACACCTACCAGGTCAGAACGGCCAAGTGATAGCTTAGGTCAAGTGACGGGATGCTCAGGCCTGTAAACCGAAGAGACTTTGGAGAGGTCAAGATTCGCCGCCCGAGTACTTTAGTATTGTGATCGACTCGCAAGGTCTAATGGATCCCAGCTTTGTCAAGCGCCTGCTCGAACAGGTCCTTGCATCGAACTCGGCTGCCCAGTCGTGCACAAAGTAGAAAGGCTCCGCTCAGCTTCCGATGGAGACTGTATGTCTCTTCTGGCGGAGGTGCCAACCTTTCTCTTAGCATGACGGGGATCAGGGCCCGAACCCGGTCAGTGATGGTCTGATCCTTGAAGTCATAGACGTCCGGGCTGAAATCCATAAAAGGTTCGGCCAGAGTCATGACCGAATCGATATGGGCGTTCAACATGGCTTTTGATTCATAACCAGTGAGATAGCCCAGCTGGATGGAGAAGTCTCTGCACGCGTCCCTGTCTTTTCTCGACGCCGCGATGAGGGTCTTGATGTAGAGTTGAATGAACTTCTCGGGAAATTCTCTTGACGCACCAAAGTCAAGTAATTCCAGCCTGTTTGTTTCCGAGTTGTAGAGGAAATTGGTCCAGTTGGGATCGGTCTGCATGTATCTGAACTCGGTGATCTCACGCAGACAGAGTCGTAGAATCTGTGATCCAATCCAGTCCTTCTGCTCCTGCGTAAAGTTTCGGACTCGGGTGACTGGGATCCCTCCCATTCTCTCCATGGTCAGGACTCGTTTGCCTGATGCCTCGTCAATGATCTCAGGGACGGTGAAGATATCCTGTTCATCTGCCAAGAGCTTTCGAAATCTCTTTGCGCATTCAGCCTCGCGGACGTAGTCACACTCCCAGGCCAACTCGGTACGGGCATTGGCAATAGTTTTGTCCAGGTACAATCCTTTGGGCAGCAGACGAGAGGCAGTCAGTAGCAAAGACAAGTTGTTGAGATCAGAGGAAATCGACTCCGCCACGCCGGGATATTGCACCTTGACCGCAACTCTCCTGCCGTCTTTCAATATCGCCCCGTGAACCTGGCCAATGGAGGCGGCGGCCATGGGCTTCTCGTCGAACTGCTCAAAAAACCGATCACGCCAATTGGGACCCAAATCCGCGGCAATGACCGCGTCTCTCTGTGAGGCAGGCATGTAATCCGCACTGTCTTGGACGCGTTGCAGCACACCATGAATGGGCTTTGGGAGCAATTTGGAATCTTGGAAGCTCATCATTTGACCTAACTTGAGGGCGGCACCTCGCATTTTGGACAACTTCGCGACAAGACGTTCCATGTTTGCAGCACTCAACATCACCGAGCTATTGGGACCCCCTGAGCGACTGATACCCTCGCTGACAGCTCCAAAAGCCATCGACGCTGCGAGTCCTCCGAATTCAAATATTCGGCCCATCCTGGATGCTGGCACCTTTGATTCACGCATCTCATACGGTCGTGGAGGCTGAGGTTGTTGCGACTAGGTTATCTGTCAGTTGATCAGTCAGAATCGACCAGTGATAGGCAGGCTCAATTACATTGATCTTCTGAGCGTCTTTAGCAAGCTCGGCCCCAAGTTTCTCAAGGCTTTCTGCATCCTTGTCGGAGGCCTTCTGCAGCGTAACACACTTGCTATGGAATCGTCTCGCTGAGACTCCCCCTGGCGCGTATCGTGCCTTTTGCCCGTAAGTCCTCGCGTTCCTGGGGTTGCGAAATAGCCCAGATAGCTGTTCTTCCGTAGGCTCGTCTTCATCGCCTGCCTCATGCTTAGAGCCAGAGTAGTAGACGTCCGCATTGAGACCAGGTTCGATGTGTGAATCGCCCTCCTGTACGTCATTTTCGATCTTTGGAACGCGAACCCGCGGCAGGGCAGATAGTACTGGCTTAACGCTTCCTGGTGGCTGGTAGAAGACATCCTGCTCTTGTCCCACTCCAAATTCCCGAGTATTTTCTTCTGGCGATGGAGGTTCGGCTGAATTCGCGGGAATCTGGTCTTCAGATTGTCTTTGAGCTTCTCTTGCCTCATCCGGAGACAGATGCCCGAAAGACGTCGTACCAGGGAGATTCGGTCTCGTAGACGAGCGGAACTTGAGGTCTTGAGTATGTCCAGACTCGAGTGGATGCTGCGGTGTCTCTCCCGTAGGGACTTGATTGAAAGTTATCCCATCGCCTTCCTCTGCTCCAATGGAGCTGTCATGTGGTGGTATTGTCCCATCTGGCAGTGGCGTTCTCCTCGCTTGGGCCTGCTCAATGTTCAAACTGTTGCGAGAGTTTGCCTGGGTTTGAGATCCTTTGTCTGATCTCGTGTAGAAGATGTCTTGGTCGATACCCTCGCTGGGTGATTTTGAAAGGGGTTGGGAAGAGGAGCCGAATCGCGACACCGATGTAGCTAGGATCGGGAGGCCTTTGGTCCTTACAGCCTTGATGACGGAGGAGGATTGGCCATAGAGTCTGGCTTGAGCAAGTCGAATATCGACATGTTTCGCTGCGACATTCCGCGAAGCACTAAGCAAGGCAAGAGCATCAAGTATATGCCTGCCGGACATGGTGGTAAACAAATGAAAGGAGGGTCAAAGACCCTTTCTGATGGCTGTTGAACACATGAAGAAGCACTCGACGTTCTTGGTGGTTCTTTGTATGAAGCGCAGCTGGTTGGAGAAAACGGTCGGAGCTTGTGACGTGTGGACCATCAAATCACAGCTGGTCTCCATAGATCAAACGCATACCCTATCTGCCTACATACTCTGCTCATCGCGTCATAACTAACCTTTACTTTTCGTGACTATGGCCATCAAGGTACAGCCTAAGAAGTGAAATCTTTCTGGCTGATGATGCTATGAAAGTGGACGATGCGGAGGCTCTTCGCGCCCGAGTCCTGGAACTCGAGGTCCAACTGCAGACCACTAAAGCCCTCCTTCGACGCATTGAAAGGTCGAGCTCAACATCAGCTTCAGATCCTCGTGGGGATGGAGGAAGCCTGCTGTTTCCTGTGCCCGTCACTCTTCCAGTAGGGTCCTCGATGCACAACCTCATGCTTCTCTCCGACTCAGCCCTTCCTCTCGGATCATTCGCCTACTCCAGCGGTCTGGAATCCTTCCTGGCTCATATCAAACAAGAAACCCCTGCGCCTGGGCAGACAAATCTCTCCCTTTTCCACAAATTTCTCAAGCTGTCTGTCCAGTCAATGGCTTACACAAACGTTCCGTACGTGCTTGCTGCATTTCGTGATCCGTTGGCGCTCATGGACCTCGATAACGATCTTGACGCGAGCACGGCCTGTAATGTCGCGAGGAGAGCAAGCGTCGCTCAAGGCCGCGCACTCTTGAGTGTTTGGGAGAAAGCCTTTGCTCCCACTGCAAAAGCCAGGCATGAAGAGGAAGGTGAAGAACTCGAAGGTATCACTGCCCTTGAAGTTTTTGCTCGAGACTTGAAACTTTCAGCTCTATCTCCTGGCGGTGTGTCCAGCAATGACCCTCACCAAATCGCCGCTGTGAACGGACATCTTGCTCCTGTATGGGGAGTCATCTGTCATGCCCTAGGCCTGAACCTGGAAGAGACATGCTATCTGTTTCTTCTCAACCACTCCAAAGCGATCATTAGCGCTGGTGTCCGGGCGTCCGTCATGGGACCTTATATGGCACAAAACATACTGGCATCCAAAGAATTGCAAGAGCTGTTAAGTGGCTGTTTGGAAAAAGTCTGGCTAATGAGGCCGGAGGAGGCGGGACAGGTAGTCCCATCTATGGATCTCTGGGTGGGAAGACACGAGTTGCTTTATAGCAGGATTTTCAATTCATGAATGATGGTCAGCCATTGCGTGAAGGGATTTTGGACTCATATCCTTCACTGGCCTGACGAGCTTTGAGACGTGTGTGCGGTGCGGCAGCGACGCGTCTCTCTCTCTTTCGTGCTTTTTAGTGAAGGCGATGCCCCTTTATGAGTTGTCAGGTAACAGAACCAGATTTCTTTCATCAGCCGTTCACCCAAGACGGTATTACCTTTGACACAGAATCAGCAAACTCACCTCCGGCGCGATCACACAATCAACCCATCACAGACTCCAAGAGCACGGTGCATCTGAAACGAGTGAGCGACCTGGGCGAGAATGGTGCGGAACAAGGCGACACTCACGACCTTCATGGCGATTCTTCTCCTCTTCTTCGCCGCGTCAACCCAGGCGGTAAAGGGATATCAACAGCCAAACACCCTCATCACCGTTACCCACCCGCCACCGACCATGACTACCACCACCGCGCGTGGTTCTAGCAACAACGAGCCCTCCAGATGCAACTGCGAACTGGTGAGACGCACCACAAATGTCACGCCGCCGAATTGTGTGGATTACTGTGTGTGGAGATGGGCTTGGTATTGAGCAGCCAGATCGATGTGTGAGCGGAAGCTGGACTCAGAAAGAGCAAATGTTGGTGGACGGCAGAACAACATCTCATTGCCGGTCTTGGGGGCTTGTTGAAACGAAGGGACGGGGGCTCCGTTGGCTGGTTGGGAGACAGGAAGGGAATCTTTCTTTGGTTGCGCAGCAAAGGCACAACATGTGGTGGTGATGGTTGAATAGGACACCTGCAGGGAGCAATCATCTGGAGGCCTCAGCAAGACATCACTACGAGAAGAGAGGACTTATGGATAGTGGAGCTGTATATCACAAAACGCGAACACAGAACATCAATGGCATTGTGTCTTCCAGAGCAAAAGGCATCTGGTGCTCAAGCTGTGTGCAACTGAAAATCACAGTCCACAAAGACGATAGATGATAAAGGCGGCTGAAGCTGTCAAGCCAGCCATCACTGATCGACCTCGTCAATCGGGCCAATTCTCTCCTCCACCCCCTCAACCGGCCTCCTCCCCTTTTTGGATTGCCGTCCACGGCCAGCTCCAGCTGATTCTTTCATCTGACGCCGCGGTTTCTTCCTGGGGTTCACCGCTGCGTGGACGACCTTCTCTGCCAAAGCTGAGATACGATCTATCCGACCCGTGCTCGGTGCTTCTGGCGAAGCCAAATATGCCCCCGCATCTGCCTGTCGTCCTTGGCCTGCTAGCCCGCCCTCGTCGAGGTCCGCATCGTCCCTCTCTGTAGATGGTAACGGCACGTCCGCGCCTGCGAGATGGTCAACAAATCCCTGGTCTGCTCTTCTCTTCTCATCCTCCTCCCTCAATTTCCGCTCTTGTTCCTCCAGCTCCTTCATTATATCTTCTGGATTCTCAAGCTCCATGTTGGTCATTGCCACGTAGTCCTCTATACTCACGGTTTCCTTAGCCGCAACGCACTGTTCGACTCGCTCTGGATCCGCGCGAAGCTCAATCAAGTATTTCTTTTTGATGACACGCCGATCAACGTCTTCCGGAAAAAGAGCTGCAACCATGGTAAAATCCGTGCCGAACATCCGCAATCCTTTGTAGAAGAGGCTGGTCTGATCTTCGTCCCAGCGGCTCCCGCGCCCTCGACCTGCATGCTTCCCCAATGTACCTGAATTGACATATTTGTAGATCCGGTCATCCTCGAGCGCAATATTTGCATCTTGAATCACCGCCTCTTCGACACCGGCGCCGAACGCGACTTCTCGAGACTCCGCGGCCACCACAATTTGTCCATTAACAATGATCTGCTTGGGAACGGCCGCTACCTCGGGGCCATTGTGCTCTTCCTCGTTTGCAGACGCGTTAACGCCCCCACGAGCAGCTTCCCGTCGCTTCTCAATCTCCTCTTTGCGTCGCTTTTTGATCTCCGGCCAGTTCTCCTGCATTCGCTTCTCTGTTTCCGACTTCTTGCCTATCTTGTTATCCTTGATGAGATCTGCCATCGAGACCTCCTGAGGGTCTATCTCTAGCTCTTCTGCATTCTCTGGTGTAGCTAGGCGAGGTCGGCGCCGACCTGTCTCGTCTGGGCTACCCCGGATGGCATCTTCAACGACTCTTTGGGCTACCTCCTGTACTCTCCTCGATCTTGACTTTTTCTTTGGGCGTCTCGCCCGTGGTTGTGCAGCATGCTCAGCAGCACTCTCTTCTGTTTCTGCTGCTTGCGACACTGAACGAGCCGCTGAGCGCGGTTGTTGCGACCTTGCTCTGTTTTCAATTGAATTTGCAAGCTCTGACACAGCAGCTGCTTGGGTTGTCGCGTCTTGTAACAACGCGTCCGATGTACGCGATTCACTCCGCCTGGCTCGCGGGCTGGTCCTGAGTATCGGTGGTGTGGCATCGCGTGGGGGAGGGGTTTGTGATTCCGACTCCTGTGAATCCTCGACCGTATGAGTGGTCTTCTGTCGCTTCCTTGAAGCATCCGGTCTCTCCGTCTCTTGGGCTGAGTCTTCCGTTGCTGGGGAGGCTAGCTCCCGTGTAGTTCTCCGTGTCTGCTGGATTGAGGGGATCGAAACCGAAATCGAGGGAATGGCACTTTGTTGGGGTTGGCTCTCGCTTACGCTGGTGGAACGAGTGATATCGAGTTCATGATTTGTGTGCCTAGGAACAACTACTTCAACGGATGCTGAAGGATCTCTCTCGATCGGTGTTTCTTCGTTTTGGGGTGGTACAATAAGGGGCTCTCCTGCTGTTTCTATCGAACTTGCGATGGAAGGTATTTCGTTCGTCTCCTGAACTGTCTCCGTTTGTGGCTCCGGCTCCCGTTCGTGACCTTGAACTGCTTCGTCAACAAGTTCAACGGCAGGACTCACAGTCTGACTCTCTGGCGCCAGGGATGGCAGAGCAGCATGTCTGAGGGTATTTCTTGGGACATTCTTTCTTGGGCCCTTCGGAACGATCTTCTGCCCCGGTTTTCGCACGACTGAACTGAAGGTTGACATAACGAGCGTGATGTTCTTTATGCCCGCCGGGGCGTACTAAGTTCCCACACGCGCTCAGATGTCCCCTCTTTGTTTGCTCCAGGTTGAGGGCGCAACTCCCCACCACGACTCCGGTGGCATGGGTGGCAGGTTTGATCGGCAAACATGCCAAGATCCGAGGGCCGCTAACCGGCTTTGTCTACAGTGTCCGCAGCGACTCGACGTCTTCATTCTTCTTTTTGTCCTCGCCTTTGCGCAATCTCTCTGTCAACAACTCAACAACTTCATCGGCAACCCCTTATCGCGGCGTAATTTGCCGTTCCTGCCAACGCGGGCCTTCCCCAAGGATATTCACTGCCTAAAAGCAGCGGCCCTGGTACAGCAGGACTGATGACGGCCATCGAATCACTCCCCCTTTCCCTCTCTCAACAGAGTCTAGTCAAGATGGAAGAGCGTAAAAGACCCTCTCCTTATGATTCTGTAGAATCCGCTCCACCGCTGAAGAAGCAAGCCACTTCTGCAAATGGCGCATCGAAATCTCACAAGGACGATGACATGCCCTGGAAGGACGATCTGGAAGTAAGCCTATCCTCCGCTCTCCCCCTTCGACATTCCGAAATGCAAACTAATGTGGATTCTATTAAACAGAGATTTCAGAAAGATGCGATATGGCGGCAGATGCAGGAATATAAGAGAGAGAAAAATACCTTGGAGGCTCAATTGAAAGAGATGCGAAAAAAGGCCCGATATCATGACGACCATCTCCGGGTCATTGATGCTTGGTTCCAACAAGTTGTCGATGAGGTCAAAGTCATCGCCAAGGTGGATGACGATGTCGATATGGACTCAGGGACCTTGCCCTCGGCGCTACTTTTTTCAGATCAAGAACAATTTGAAGAGCACCTTCGCAATCGCTCAAGGCAGATACAAGATGTGATATCAAGATTGTTCGGTTCCACAAAACCGGCATCGCCTGATGTAACAGATTTGCAATCACAGGTCGCAAAGCTGTTGGCTGCCGAAAAAAGTCATCTGGTCGAGTTACAGCGTCTGCAGTCAGAGAAAGATGATCTTGATCACCAACTAGAAAACGCCTCTCTCAGATATATGACGGCCGAGCGCAAGATTGACAGGGCAAAAAGTGTAACGGTCGCCAAATTGGAGAAACAGGCTTTATTAGGCGCAATTAAGCCCGCAGCAGAGGATGGTGGCCCAGTCAAAAGAGAAGAAAGCACGCTCAATGGGACAACAGACAATTCTGAAGAGCTGGCGGAGCTGGAAAAGGAGTTGAACAAGACTGTCGCAGCCTCGGAAAAGCAAAAAGAGCAGCTGGACAGGTTGGAGGAAGAAAATGCAAAGCTGACCGCACAGCTGACGGAGCTCCAAACAAAATCGGCGACTCTAACGGATGATGACTATGCCAAAACCGAGTTATTCAAGCAACTGAAATCGCAACTTGAGGATACCATCAAGAAAGTCAATAATCTGGAAGCCACCAACACCGACCTCAAGGAAGAAGCTACTAAGTTGCGATCGGAAAGGACAACATACCAACTTCAGTTAGAAAATGAGCAACGAGTGGCTATAGCAGAAAAGGAATCTCTTTTGGCGGCGTCAGAGACCAATCTGGCCAGAATCCGGCACAGCAGGGATGAGTTACTGGCAGACCAAGCCATTAAGCAAGCTTCTTTGGATCAGAACCAAGAGGCTGTGAAAAAGATTACTGAACTGGCTTCTGCACAAGAAGACCGTATTCGGGCACTGGAGTCTGAAAACGAGCGGCTAACAACTCAAACAAGCGAGATGGCGGTGGAGAGCGCAGAGCTGGATGCTCTGAATGTGGAAGATTTGCGGGCCAGGTACCACGAACTCGACAGGAAGTATAATCTCCTCAATGGTGAGCTCGTGTCCATGTCAACAGCATTCCAAAAGACTTCAAAGATCGCGAGTCAAAAAGTCTCGGAGTTTGCTGCCATGGAGGAGAAAGTCTTGAAGCTATCAATGGACAAGACCAAAGCGGACCAGAAATTCTTTGCCGCAATGAAAAGCAAGGAAACCCAGGCCGGTGAGATCAGGACGTTGCGACTGCAAAACGCCAAATCGGCAGAAGCGATCGCAGCGCTGAAAGAAGCTGAAACCGCCACGCGAGCATTGTTAGCAACGGCAGACAAGCAACTTTCCGAACTGAAGGATGCCCTCGCCCACAAGACCAACGAATATCGAACCATCCAACAACAGAACATCACCCAAGGACTCGAAATCTCCAGATTAAACACCCAAATAACTGAGCTCAAAACCCAAGCTACTGCAAAAGACGCCAAACTCGCCGCCGCAACTAGCGCTTGTCGTGCGGCCGAAGTTGAAGTGGAAGATCTCAAGTCCTCGCTCAAAGACACGCGCCGAAACCTTGAGACCTGGAAATCCAAATCAGGACAGTCCGAGCAATACGAGATATTGAGGCAGTTTGCATACTGTAATATCTGCAAGCGGAATCTGAAAAACACCGTCATCAAGACGTGCGGGCATACATTCTGCAACGACTGTGTTGCTGAACGGCTGACGTTGAGGGCGAGGAAGTGCCCAAATTGCGGGAAGGCATTTGGCGCGAACGATCATATGCGAATCACACTTTGATCCATCCATCCGTCGCTTGATGAGATTGAGAAGTGTTTTTTTTCTGTTCAAAGACAACTGTATCATATCGACATCCAGATCCAAGACCAGGTCCATTGAAAACGACCTTTGGCTTGAGACCTTCGGCATCCGAGCGTACTCAACACGGATTGAGATTAGACTTAAGTGGGCGAGCATGCCCACAATGTAAGTGTACGAATATTGCATCTCACGACATCGAACTTCCCCCGGACGATTGGCCAACAACGGGTGCGTGGTTTTAACCAACGGGCTGAATGCACGCCCGGGACTGTTTGTTGGAAATTCTGTTGCGGAGCTGATCGGGTTTTGGTAGCTGCTCTTTCCGCCGATTGCAAATCCAGAGACTCCTCCTGGGGGAGAACGAGAAGGCGGTGACAGAAGTATGATATGGGTGGAAAAGGCCCGTCCCTTATCCTTTCATTGACGGATTCCTTCTGGTCGTATCTGGCGATGTACCGCTTCTGCCCCTGTCTGAACTCGAGCGCTCTCGGTTCGCTGATACCTATATTGTTCTGCGGGGGTGGACCCGTTTGTGCAAGGCGACCGATTGAGATATAGCTGGCTTCGACACGATGGCTGAGGGAATGGATAGCAGACCAGCAGATACAGCTCATTTCTGGGCGGCGGACGGTTCTCAGAGCTGACCTGAAGTTGTCAGGTAGTGTCGAATCAAGAAGAAAAGACTGCCTTTGAACCCATAAGAAGCCCCGCACAGTGGACAAGATCAGCTTTTGTCGCTCTGGTCCTTGTGCTCGTCATCGTCTGTAAGCGTTCGATCCTTGTTTATCCAGCCTGGTGCTGTGTCTCTTTTCAATCATCTAGATCCATCTCCCCCTCCCGCTTTACATGCACCTGTCCTCCTTCTCCTTTGCCTCTTCGCCCTTCGGCCTCTCCCATCTCTTTATCTTGGTCTCCGGCCTTTCTGGAGACGTCGACTTCGTTTCCAGGTCCTTGTTCATCGTGGTCGGCGCGGTCGTCAACTTCAACATCAACGTCGCCCTCGCCATCACCATCACCTTCGCCTTCGCCCTCTCCCTCTTCCCCTTCTCCATCACCATCACCATCGCCTCCCCCGTCCTCTTTCTCCTCGAACCCCTCAAGCGGCGGGAAATTCAGGTGTTTCCAGTCCTCGATCTCTTCGATGATGCTCTTCAGCCGGTCGCGGATGCTGTCCACCGCGAAGCTTCCCAGCAACAATCTTAGTGGCGGATAGCGGCAGTGGCCGAGCTGCCAGACCAGTTCGGCGGCCTTGACGACCGAGGTGGGTTGGTTGGCACCCATCCACTGCAGAGTCCGTTGGGCGTGGGCGGCGGGGGAGTCTTTGGTCGCATACGGCGATGACGGGCGGGCGACTTTGAAGTGGCCGAAGAGGGCTAGTTTGTTCTGCTTTTGATTATTTTGTTGTTGCTGCTGCTGTTGTTGCGTTTGCTGGGGGATTTGTCCATTGGTGGTGGTCGTGGTAGTCGTCGCGGTCGCGGTGGGTAGATCTGGCTGTGAGGGTGGGAAAATGTCATTGTCGTCCCGGCGCATGTGGGCCGGCTCAACGAGGGTGAGTTTAATGTTGAAGGGATCAACCTCGTACAGCATACTTTCGATCAGGCCCTCTACGGCATACTTGGTCGCACAATATGGTCCCAAGCCAGGGACTCCGAGCGCGCCGCTCGTCGAGCTGAATATCAAATATCTCCCGTCCTGGCGTTCCCGGAAATGGGGCAGCGAAAGTTGGATGATGTTCAATGTGCCCATAAAGTTGGTTTCGAACTGATTGCGAATTTCATGCTCATCCTGGTCTTCACAGGCCCCTATAACGCCGTAGCCAGAGCAGTTTGCGATGACATCCACTCTGCCAAACGTTTTCATGGTCTGCTCAATGACCGAGGCCACGCTGGAACGTATTCGTACGTCACATAACAAGCCCAAATACCGACCGGGTATGTCATGCCATTGCTTCATGCTGGCTAGGTCATCGTGGAAGGATTGGCCGACAGCAGCGACGATGTCGTTGTGGGCAAGGGCAGCCTTGGTCACGGAGCGGCCCATATGTCCTGTTGCGCCGAAAATGAGCCATACTTTCTGTTGTGGAGGATTTGCAGGAGAGGGTGGATCGGTTGTGTATGGTAGAGAGAGTTTGCCGGCACCTGTTGTCGAAGGATGAGGAGATCGACGAGCCGTGCTGGGTGATGCCGAGCGAGTATCATTGGAGTTGGTGCGTTTGAGGTCATCCATCTTGCTGGATGAAAAAGGATGATATTGGGCTGTGGTGGGTCTCTGAAAAGGTTCGTACTACACCGTCGAGGGCATACCAACACAAACCACTGGGGAAGGCCTGAATCGGATCGATACCAAAATCACATAGTACCCTGGACCCGACCGCGAAACCCATTCGAGCAAGACATTTGGAAGACACAGACGTAGCCAATGTAGTTCAGATCAGTCGCTGACTGTTCAGGAACACGCCGCTCGACACCTTTGCCTCCACAGCCGACCTCCTGCGGCGATACTGTTTTGAGCACGGAAGGAAGCTGATGCAGAGGTCTAGTCTGCAGATTTCTCAGAGGTATTTGAGCGGGACTGGGAGTAGGTAAGCATATGTCTCAATCACAGTGGTCAGAAAGATCAGTTGTCGAAGCCCTGATAGGCACGAAGCGGGAGAATAATGTGGGACCTTAGGAGTCGTCGAAGGTGCTTACCGGGTACCTCAGGTAGCTGCGCATCAGAAGGATTCGGGTGGCATTCCTTCAGTCGATAGCGAGACCCCAGTCTTTGACGCCAATAGCTCAATCGTATCTATAGAGACTAGCCATGGCTCGATTCCTCCCAGGGTCGATATAATGTCCAAATCCAGACGAAGCGCTAATGTGACAGAGGTAGGGAAAATGGTTTGGTCGTGATGTTTCGCTTGAAGTGGTATTTGAGTTGAGATGTCAGCAGCAGTGGCGGTGGGTACAGAGCAAAATATGTGATGGGTTGTACAAAGTAGTAGAAGTGAGAAATGCCGTCTGCGAGCCTATGAAGTCGGGCTTAATGGTGGTGACGGCGATCCCTTCTTTTACAGTTTCGCAAATCCCCACCAAAGGTCCAAAGTCATGGGGCACCACCGACGCCGCCCATGGCGCAAGAGGCTCGCGTTGCCCGATCTGACCAAAGACAAAAAGATTCTTCTCAACGTGCAATTGCCATCAGGATTGTAGGATTTGGCTGCAGAAAATATTTAAACCCCGAGGTTCCTCCTCTCCATCCGCCGTTGAATCATTGCTACCCCTCCTCTACATAGCCATATCGTCCTAATTGTTGTGCAATTTCAACACTCATCTTGAACCCTTGTTACTCACAGCCACCATGAAGGCATATTGGTACGATAATAAAGAAGTGCGTCAACTTCCCCGCGCAATTTCGGTCTTTTCCCCAATGCTAACTGCTCTCACCAGGGTGACCAGCGCCTCGCGCATGATTCGGGCCGCACAGTTGATCCCTCTTACCTCGCCCAAATCGGCGTCCTGTACCACCACTGCCCTGAGCTCTCCTCGGTCGACGCTATTGCAAAAGAAAGACACTATAAAAACCGCGATGAGATCACCGTGTCTCCGCAAGCCATGGGCGATGTCTATGAAGACAAGGTGAAAATGTTCTTTGACGAGCATTTGCATGAAGACGAGGAGATTCGCTATATTCGGGACGGCGCAGGTTATTTCGATGTTAGATCAAAGGATGACGACTGGGTCAGAATTCGACTCGAGAAGGATGATCTCATTATTCTGCCTGCGGGTATCTACCACCGGTTCACCACTGATGAGGCAAATGTGAGTAGACTGGAACATCCTACAAGATTGTGATATGATGTGGACAGCGACACTGACGGGAGTTATAGTACATCAAAGCAATGCGGTTGTTCCAGGACGAGCCCAAATGGAAACCATTAAACCGCGGTGCGGACACGGACCTCAACGAGCACCGTAAGAACTACCTGCACACCAGAGATGGCATTTCTGTGGCATAACGGTTGGTTGAAGGGAGGGAGGTGTGACCTCTGAATCATCGAGTTTTACGGGCATCACTCGACCAAGACCAAACCGTTGCCACGATATAATAGCATGAGTTCTAAAAATTGATGAAAACGACTTTGCATGAACACATTCTTTTTTTCTTTTGACAAGAATCGGCGACCAGTCTGGGATGCATACACCCATTTCCACACTGGGTTTTGCAGTGTCGCAGACACTGGTATAATGTTGTATTGCAGATATCCATCTTAGTAACGAGCGGAATTTTGCAGATCTCGCCGTTCTGTGCCGCAGGAAACAGATGATTAACCGTAAGGGGGCAAATGTCTAGTAGTATTCTAGTGGTCGGGCGAAGTAGCATTCTTGCAAGGCTGACGTTGGATCCCGGGCCGGACACCATTGGTAACACGCCGGAAAGACTGGATAAGTAGTAACAGCGTTGCCGGTTGGGTAGTTTGACAAAAATAAGGCTTTGGCTTCCTGGGCCGTCTCTTGCTTATAGTAGCACGCGGAAGAGTGTCTCTGCACAACTGCTCATTCTGGGAACCAAGTCTGAACCGAGAAATTTCGATGGTCGGCAGATGGTGCCGCAGCGCTTAGTAACGGGGAGAATCGTCCGAAGGTAAATTATTAGGTGGTGGCGGCCAAAGCTGGGGATGGGGAGATTAATGCCTCGAGGCTGTAGATGGGTGAAGAAGGGCGATTAGGAGGAAATAATAACATACATACATGTACGTGTAGTGAGGGATAAGTTCGTGGGCGCGGGGTTGGATAGACGAGGGCGCAGGAGTCATTCTCCCACCATTTCAACCGACCAGCCCTACAAGTCAATCAAGTGCAAGTAATATCTCTACTCCATACAAGTGCCCGATCAGAAAATGGAGTGCCTGAGTCGATCAGACCATTTTCCTGCTTCAGTTACGCCTGGACGTTTCGCGTTCTGGAGGCCAATAATGAGAGGCCAGTGCCTAAGCAAGTGTCTCGTCTGCCATGCAAGCCCTGTTAGTTGCTAACTTTTGCTTAGGCATACCTGCACGCACTTGCATGGGTGCCACCAATGCCTATTAGCCGATCGCTGTTAGTTCTGCTTGCATTACTCGTGCAAGCTGGTCACCCGGCGCCTGTACCTGTAGTTTTCGTCTGCGCGCAGACCACACACACGCACACACACATGCAGCCTCAGCTCTTGTATCAGAAAAGCCAAACCAGTCAATTTGGTAACATCAAGCCCACTTACGGCACCTGTTTCCGCCCCTCCTCTCCAGGATTCCCAGGCCCGCAGAAACCTTCTGTCAGTTCCTTAAAGGCTCCGGTCTTCCAGACTGGCGGACTTTCTTTCCAGCCTACTGCTGACACATCGTCCATCTATCACTTCACCGTTTTGAGATTCTTATTGAATCCTTCTAGAATTCCTGACCATACTCTTACACATCCACTGAAACACCTCAACAGCGTCAGCTTTGTTCGCGCCACCGACAGAGACGAGGTACTTGACTGTCTTCGTATTTTTTGATCCTGGTCTCGCTGCGACCCCGCGTTTTGGATGCTCCGAACCACTACGCACAATACGCTGCTTACTCGACGGGCGGCCGCAAAGTGACAGGCGTCGGTGAGAAGCGTTAGATGAGCAAGACCACTGCAAAATGGCGTGTAACGCCTCCACGAGTCAGTTTATGTTTGTCGAGTACTCGAAGCCCGTCGAACCGGTCAAGGGCCAGAAGAAGCGCCGTGGCGGTCCCAGTGAAGTCCGCGCGGTAAGAAACCGTCTCACTCAGAAATCCGAAGCTGTCCAGTACTCGGTAGAATGTGAAAGAAGGCGTCTTTCTACTCAACTGCTTTGTGGGAATCGGCTCTTGACGGTGGCCTTGCTGACGATCAAGTGTAGCACATCACCAAGAATTACCACCGAGCGCTGAGAGTCAAGCGCCTCGAGGCGCTCAAAAAGGGACCAGATGGCACTCCAGTCGAGAAATCAAAATCAGAGCCTCGCGAAATTCCTGCGGGGGGTACGACGGAAGGAGATGAAGAGCATTGGGAGAAGGGTGGAGGAGGTGAACCATCGTCGCGCGAACCGTTATGTCCTTCCTCGACTCCTCTCGGGGAGGATGACTACAAGGACATCGCTCTCCAGCTAAACAGCGCTCACCGTCTTCAATCTGCCCTCGGCGAGGGTCGAGTCGATCCCTTCGACGCTTTCCCAGTTCAGGGCGTGCCCCTCTTCATTCATCAAGTTCTCGACCACGTATGTACTGTCCTCTCCAGCCAGAACCCCCGAGCTCCGAGTTGCTATCTAGGGAGGGCGACTCCCATCTGAATCGCATCGATTACTGACAGAGTTGTCTTGACGTTCGCTCATAACAGGCCTTGTCCTACTCCTGGCCCAACACCGTTCCAGTCAAACGTTCTCTTTCCAATATGCACCCCGTCAAGGCCGCCTGGTTGAAGTGCGGTATGGAACATCCTGTAGCATTCCACGCCTTTGTCTACGCAGCGTCGTTTCACGTCCTATGTGCATACAACGGGCGGGAGATCAGCGACTCGGCCCCGCTCCTCCGGCTGTCGCACAAGGTCGAAACGATCAAGCTCGTAAACGAGCACTTGCGATCGCTCAGCCTTTCTTCCTCATCCCCGGCCTCCTCCAAACGAAAGGGACGAGACCACAACAACGCATCGAGAGAAAACAGAACCGCGAACGAAGCCGTTGCGACGACAACGGTCCCCACCGATGCGCTGGTCATGGCCGTGACCATCATGAGCATTCACAACGCCAGGGACGACACCGTCTACCCAAAAGTCCACCCTGTGTCGCCTATGGCCAAAGTCAACAATCTCCACGTCTACGGCGCCATGATCAATGATGAAAAGCATATCCAGGGCATATTGCTCCTGGTCAGTCAGAAAGGAGGATTGGAAGGCCTGGAGTTGTACGGGTTGGCCGATACAATGCAATTGTAGGTTCAGACTGACTTCTTTGTCTACCATATACCTCGGTCCCGGACGCGAAAAGGGGACTGGTGATTCTGACATGTCAATCACAGGTGTGATTTGTATTTTGCTTCAAAATACGTGTGCAGCCCGAATTTCCCGTGGCGTCTGCCCACAAAATCACTCGTCTCGACCGGAAAACATTCACTCGACCCCGTGGCGATTGACTTGGATTCCAAACTCGGCGCAGGTTTTCGGTATCTACGTCAAAGTCCGGCCGGCCGACAACTGCTCGACATATTGGATACGTACTCTGAGGTTACCGTGGCCCTAGATCACCATGTACGCGGCGGTTCCACTGCCCCGGAACTCGCGGAGCTCACAGAAGTTCGCAACTGGGCGCAGCATCGACTACTATCTCAGATGCCGGGTTCGTTGGATTTTTCGAACCCCGAACTGTGCGTTCATCATGCCGTGCGACTAGGGGCGTTGGTTTTCAGCGAAATGGTCATCTTTCCCCTACCTCCTCCACAAAAAGTGAAACCCAGGCTTGCTCTCATGCTGCAACAAACTCTCGATGCCTGTGACATTCTTGGCTGTTGGGACCTGCACGGCCAGGTCTTGCTGTGGTGTCTCACGCTGGGAGCAATCGCATCAAATTTCACCCCCCATCGACCCTGGTATATCGAGCAGCTGTTGCAGCAGATTCTACTCTTACAGATCCCAGACTCGTCTATTCTGGAAGTGATATGCTCCAGATTCTTGTGGTGGAAGCCGATTTGCAGTGAGCCACTCCAATGGCTCTGGGATGAAATGTTCCCGCCAAGCTCAATAGAAGCCACTTGAGAGGATTACATGCTGAAGTGATAACCTGCCATTATTGGACTTGCGCCGCGCCACGTCAAGTGCTCGAACGAAGAATAATCGAGTTGAGTTCTTGGCTCTGACAAGGCACGACCCCGACGCTGCGCAAGAACGACTGCCCGACTCTTTCTCACGAAGCCGGAAGAGCCCCAGGCATGACGCGCAGAGGTTGAGGAGTTCGAGCATCGTCTTCCTGTTCGATGACTTGACTGTCAGCACGATTGTGACCAGTACGCCATCTAAGGCCCTCGAAGATTCTCTCCGTTTCTTCTTGAGAGGGAAAGTGGTCATCCGGCTTCGACTCTTTGCGAGGGTCAACGAATGAAAAGGATCGACGGTCGTCCTGGGTCGGGGGTCGTTCGTCATCTTGGCCTTCTCTCACCCTGGTCTTGCCCAACCGTGGCCACAAGCCGGGCAAAGGAACCACCTGCACTCTTGGCTCGACAACCCTCTCCTCGAACCAGGCTTGTGCTCTGGCTTCCACCAGCTGAGCAATCTTCGGCACATCCTGCAAGCGCGTGCGGGATCCGATCAGGCTTCGAACAGAAATATCGAGCCGATAGTCGGGGAGGAATGAAAAGGCGAGATTAGTTTTGGGCTTACCCGACGAAGCATGTTTGTTCCCTCCGGAGGGGTCGTCCTCTGTAGCAGGGACAAAACTTATGGAGAGAGTGCCAGAAAATCTCACAACCGAGACTGAGAGGGCAACTGGCAGAACCGCAGACAGGGGCTTGGGGTAGTTGAGAATGAGGGCTGTCTCGATAGCTAGGGTGAGATTGTCGTCGGACAGATCGACATCCATCAGCGCTTGCAGCCTCCCGCCGGTGGCGCTTGACAGATCGTCGTCGACGGCGATGACACGGACATTGCTGAAAATGGGAAACTCCTCGCCCATGGAGATCTCGGTAATCTTGATGTTGTCTATGTAGGACGGTCTCTTTTCCGGATCATTGATGGCCGCCTCTAAGCTTGTCAGAATGGCCGAAGAGCTACCCGACCCGTCCCGTAGATTGTACACCGTCTGGCGATACTGCGCAATCGTCTGCGCCAGCAGCACGTTGAACCAGTCCAGGCTCTCGGGCTGGTGCGTCGAGTGATGATGATTATGGTGTTGTTGGTGCTTGCCGTGCGCCCCGTGCCCGGCGGCCTGACCCCTGCTGGGCATCTGGTAGTACGTCTTTCGCAGGATCGACGCGATGTCCGTGGCGTTGGTCGGCACGGGGCGCAGGATGTTGGTCGCGCTGGCCTTTGTCCGCAGGGACTGGGGCGCGGGGGATTTGGACGACGCGAGGCCATGGAGAGACGTGGTCCGCACGTGTTTCGGGGAGGCTGGTTGTTGTTGTTGTTGCTGTGGTGTTCGACGAGATGTCCGCGAGGATGATGTAGAGGAGGACGAGTGAGGCGGCGGAGAGGGCGCTTCGCCAAAGATGAAGAATTTTATAAAACACCCGATAAACAGCACCACGGAGAGCTGGCCCAGGAGGAAGCCCTGGGTGAAGGTCAAGGACATGACGGTCAGCTAACGCTTGGTAACGGCAATGGTGACGAAGAAGGTGGTGGTGATCGTGATCGTGATCAAGAAGAGGAGGGAGTGGTGGTATGACTTTAGGTATCCATCACTGCGGAACAGGGTCTCTGCTATATCCCCAGAGCTGGTCTTGGACTTGGACCATCGTGCGCGCCGTTACATTTGCTGTTGGCGTAGGATGGGCAATGTATGTAAACCATCTTTTTACATGACAGCTGCTTTTCCTCCAAGGTGAGGTCAAGCGCATGTGCGGAGCGTTGGTGCGGAGAATGTCTGATTGCGCGCCACGAGATGTGGTTCACCGCAATGCATTGTACGGTCGGTTATAGGGGACGTCGTGTATGACGTTCTGCAAATGTGCTTGTAACAACGAGTAAGGAAGGATTGTTGTGCCTGGATACCCAGTATGGGCTTGTTCGCCTTTATATCTATCTAATTGGAATGATGATATCCTCAACTGCCTTCTGCAAATTCCAGCATCAACGAGGAATGAGGAATTGAGAGTCTAGAAGTGTCCATCTATGTGGACGCCAAATAGTTACAGATACATAATGCTAGGCTGCACAGAGGCTGCACAACATCACTCCGAGGTACCGCCTTTCGTCTTCCCGTTGACTTTATAGTAGTCTCTCAACAAAAACACAATGCTGACGCACAGTCCAAGGCCAGCACACCCGATTCCAAGATACCATGCTCCACGGTACCCGAGCAGAAGGTCATGTGGCGTGCGTCCACCATGGTTGACATGCACTTCCACAGTCCCCGCGAAGCCCAATCCCAGAGAGATGCTGTAGTTGACGATTGTTGTGACGAGACTGGCCGCAATACCTTGGTGTTCTTTCCGCACTGCGTTGGAAAGAATGATTGTCGCCGCAGGAAAAGACATGTCCATGCCCCAGGGAATGACCACCAGTCCGACAAAAGTCTGGGCCCAGTATGTTTGGTGGACAGGGGTGGTGGCCACCAGGATGTGCCCAACTGTAAACCATGTGAGCGCAATTGTCATGACCATTGCTGGCCGAAGTTTAGACAAGAGAAACCCGGTGACAACAGAGGCAATGGCACCAGAGACGGCAACGGGACTCATATACGCCACGGCCAGCAACGGTGATGCGCCTCGCAAGATTTCCAGAAAATTGACCAGATAGAAAAACCAGATTCCTAGATTCCCACTTGTCAGTATGTAGAGATGCGTGCCCTGGGGACTAGTCCGTACCAAATGATGCCCAGCCACAGACGATACATGAAAGCACAAATCCAACATCTGCCGTCAGTGCGTCGAAAGGCACAAGCGGCGTTTTCGAGACTCGAAGCTCAATATAGAAAAACAGGGGCACCAGCAGGATTCCGAGGAGCATTGTCACGTAGACGTATGCTTTCTGCCAACCCACAATTGGTGCCTGGTTCCATGCGAAATTGAACAGCACTAGAGCCGTGATGCCCACCACGGCGCCAGGCAGATCAAGGAGCTTGATTTTATCCCAGAGAGACAACCCGGCAAACTGATTCCTTGGCTGCGCATCGGGGACGACAAAGTAAGACACCATTGCAAGCATAGCGAGAGCAATGGCAAAAGAGAAGAATGCCCAGGGCCACCATGTCAAAGCGAAAACACCCGCGAAGGCACAGCCAATGAGCGAGCCACCTAAGCATGGTGAGTTAGTACCACGAACAAAGTCGATCGATCGAAAGGTGCTAACTAACCGGGGGCGCAGGCACCAAACAGTGCAAAGACCATGTCTTTCCGAGGACTCCCAGGCGCATAACTTGCACCAAGTAGAGCCACCGCGTTCGGGAGGAGAATAGCAGGCCCAATCCCCTGGAATACCCGAGCGAAAATGAACAATACATGATTTGAGTAGATAGCTACACCTGCGATCATTGACCATACCGAGAACCAGGCATACCCTATGATCAGCATTCGTTTGTAACCAAACATGTCTCCCAATCTGCCGCTAACAAGGATGAATGTCCCAACGGTCAAGCTGTATCCAGCAATCAGCCATGTCAATTCGCTGGGGTCGGTAAGATTGAAACTTCGTGCTATATCTCGGATGATAATGAGTGCTTGGCCGAGGCCGGCTTGCGTGGTGATCTGTGCTGTGCATATAATGCCCACGAAGAGAATCTCACGCGGTAGAGAAAGTGACTCCGCAATGTGTCTGCTGCTTTGGCGTGATATACCGTCGCCGATAGTGATCTCTTTTTCAAGGGGGTCCTGTAAAGTCTCTGCATCTCGTGCTTCCAGGTCAAGCGACGAACGCTGGAGGGTGTATTGCGAAACTTCGGCAGTCATCCTCCCAGTACATGTAAGCTCCAAACAAGAAAAGATACTGGTCGTCCTCCAAATGTTTCATGATTCTGTACAGCAGATTCGTCATTTATATGTGAGGATGAGATAGCCGTGGGGCTCATTTCCGAGCCATCGTGGCGGCGCATCGTATCCTGTGTCGGGGATAATGATCGTGCTCTCAATGCAGGGTCTGAGAACTCGGACTGTACAAATAGTTCTACCTCTGAGAACTGTGGAGATGCCGCCGGGCATGCATCCAGACAGAAAATAGGTCAGACCAAGTGATGGACGCTTCTTGCCCCAGCATTCAGCCCAGAACCTCTGTCAGACCCCCCGATTTTACCGACAGGGCGGCCCAGCAACGAGATTGTGGAGCGAGGATCTCACACACCAGCCTCGCATGGAGATACTTTCAATTGCATCCGAGTGGAACTGGAGTCTCGATAAGGAAATATCCTTGCATCTTGCGGAGGTTCGGAGCGTCGCGAGCCTCCGGTATCTGGGGGCCTGGACAGGAATGGGATTATTCAGCGAACGGTCATGTTCCGCAATCTTGGTGACAACGACCCCTTTCTATTGTTCAGATACTCGGTACAAGTTTGCGCCTGTCTACTCAATTCATTGGGGACTTGAGATCCTCAACATGATTTTGTAACAACCTCGTTATATCTAGCAGAGTTTCTGTCCTCGAGAGGCTCCGAAGCGTATGCACTAGGACAGTGGGAATCCTGCATACCTAGAGTATTTTGTTCACCTGTCCAGTGATTGCTCCTGTCCAACCTTTGACACATTCTAGTCCTATTGGATCAAACTCCTCCGCCTCTTGATGGTTCCTGCAACCTTTTGGTCCCTCTTCGTAAATTTTGGGCGCTAACTGACGTTGATATCTGGGATGCGTACCGATACGACGCACAATGACTGAGTCACCTACGTTGATATCCATTCATGCTGGTGATAGTGTTCCAGAGCTAGCCTGCTTCTGTAAATCTTTGTTTCTTTGGCCATCAATAATGTCTTGATCCACATCCAGTACGACTACGGCCGTATAGGACGGCCGTCACGGACTTCTGTCACGGCCTTGTGGGTAGCTGAAGGGCACATACGAGGAAAATCCATCTCGAAAGGCAGGACGTTATCTGCAATTCTGACCATAATTCGGATTTGGACTTGGGACAGCTGATGTTCATCTGCTCCAGTGCACGTTCTCATGTTGGCCAATAGTTGGCAATGCCGAAACATACAAAATAACTCGAGTTCTCAGTACCAGCCGAAAAACTTTCATCAGAGCAGTCAGTTTGATGTGGTGCTGTCCATGCCGGAACGGTTCCACCGGGATGCGAGGCCTCAAGAAGGCTGGGAAGAGGATAAAGCAGAGTGCTGCTGTCTTGTTGACTCTGGGTCAATACAGCCACCAAGGCCAGCTCACGTATGACTGCGACCTCTGAATTGCTGCATGCTGCTATTCTCCTTGAGTGGCACACGATTCTTCTGCCAAATTCGAGGCGAGGGTGCTCTTCACTGGTCGCTAAGTCTTGAACTGCCTACTCGGGGAAATGATACGACTCTTTATCAATGGGGCATAGCATGGAATTGAAGCGAAACAAAGTTCAAACAGTTTGTGGTCAAATGAGAATTGACCACTTCAGCCTCGCAGAAGTACAATGACGTCACACATCCATTGCACGCGTCGTGACTTCTGAAATCCTACAAAGGAGGCTGACGAGCTGAATTCTCCCCAACATTGTCCTTTGCTTGGAGTGTCCCTTGGTCTCTTACAGCATTCGCAGAAGAATACCTCTCATGATGTGCAGATAACAAAAAGGGTTTGTCAGGGAGATGGTGTGTGATGTTCCCGGATCTCGAGGGAGACACTGCTAACAAAGCCAGGCCTCACTTCTCCGCCAGATAGTTGCAGGCCCCCGTGCCAGACATCCAGAAGCAGGCCTCGACCTGTGTTACGTGACAGACTACAGTACGTTGCAAACTGGACTTGTAAAAGAGGGAATTTTTTGCTGATGCCCGTCAGTTGTCGTCACTTCAGGACCCAGCTCTGTATGGCCTAGAAAAGCCTACCGAAACCCCTTAGACCAGCTGGTCGCCTTCCTCGACCGGAAACATGGCGAGGATTGGGCTATTTTCGAGTTTCGAGCCGAAGGCACAGGATATCCTGATTCCGAGGTCTACAACCGAATCCACCACTTCCCATTCCCAGACCACCACCCTCCTCCCTTCGCCATCATTCCGAACGTCATGGCTGCAATGCGCAATTGGATCCAGCGAGTAGACGAAGATGCGGACACAAATAAGGATAAAGACAAGAAGAGAGTTGCTGTGATACACTGCAAAGCGGGCAAAGGCAGAAGCGGGACGGTCGCGTGCTCATATCTGATCAGCGAGGAAGGGTGGAAGAAAGAGGAAGCGCTCCAGCGATTCACCATCAGACGTATGCGGCCTGGGTTTGGCGTTGGCGTCAGCATCCCGAGTCAGTTGCGTTGGGTTGGTTACGTGGATCGGTGGGCAAACAGTCTCGGCAAACGATACATCGAAAGACCTGTAGAGGTTGTCGAGATCCATATCGAGGGCCTTAGAGACGGAGTCAAAGCTACAATAGAGGGCTACGTGGATAATGGCCGTCGCATTCGAACGTTTCATACCTTCAGTCGGCAAGAGAAGACTGTGGTGGAGGAGACCAACGCCAAACAATCAAAACCTGTTTCGGAGGGGAAAAAAGACAGCGAAATCCTTAGCACACCGCAGAACGCGTCTCCACAATCATCTTCGTTGAGCCTGAGCAAAAACTCTTCGGGTTCAACTCAAAACGTCATCCTGAAACCATCTTCGCCAGTGATTTTGCCAACCAGCGACATAAACATCGACTTTGAACGACGAAACAAAGCAGGGTACACGGGACTTACGATGGTTACGGCCATTGCACATGTTTGGTTCAACGCATACTTTGAAGGAGGCCACGAAGGGCACAATTCAGGTGTCTTTGAGATTGACTGGGAGGCGATGGACGGTATCAAAGGGAGTTCCAGAAAGGGTACCAGAGCCCTCGACAAATTGAAAGTCGTTTGGCAGTACACTAAGCAAGAAGGAGACGGTGCTCCTGTCGAGCGAGTTATTACAGAACCTCAAAAGGGCGAACCAGTTCCCGAGAGCCAACCAGCAAATTGGCAGGGTGAAAGCGACGAAGAGGTGCAACCAGCCGATGGCGTCGATAGCGGCCGAAAGGGAGGTGCTCCCCTCACCATGAGCGCTATGGTCAGTCAAGGAGCGAGTACCTTGGGCAAAGAACTTGGCCTCAGAAAGTCCCGTGCCGACAGTGCGGATGTAAGTCGTGCGTCAAGTGTCAAGGGCGGATGCACAACTTCGGACATGGGCACCGCTGCGCAACGAGTCGAGGATTCAGAAGAACAAGGTGTGAAGCAATCTGGTCCACAAGGCGAAGCCCTTTCATACGACGGCACGTCGGACCCGGAGGGTGGAAGCAGACAAGACACGAAAACTGGTCATGTAATGGAGGCTGGATTGGCCAAGGTTGCTCACGTGATCTCAAAGATGAAGCCGTCAGAGGACAAGGCTGCGAAAAAGGGAGATGAAGTCGCCGACCACCAGGCGGACAAGGGGGATTCATTATGATTTTACGATATAAAGGCATTGATACCCTTTGCAAAGCGGGTCAACATTGCATGGTGTTTGACATGTACAGTGGATAGAACGGTTGTGTTTGTTTCGTCCTTGGATTGTTATGGCGCCTACTTTGCAAATGATCAACAGCGTCGTTCGAAGCGTTTTCATGTGAAAGCGCGGTTTGTCGATTTGTTTAACGACCAAGCGCACAAATATGCAGATGGACTACTAGAGTGCGCGATTGCTCTTGCAGACCTAATGTCTTTGTTGTCTGCATCAAACTCTCGCAAGCTCCCGCGCCTGTCCTGTCCATACGACTCTGAATATTCAGAACATTCTCAAGTGAGAAAACAGCATCATCATGGAGAAGAACAACGCCGCCAGGACGCCAACAGGGCCCTCCAGTCCCACGGATTCCGACCACCCCCCGAGCCAGCCAGATTCATCCACTCCGCCTCCACCACCGTACGTGCAACCGATCCCCATCCCTCCCCGCCCTTTAGCGGCGACCGAATACCCATGGACAGCGAGCTTGCCGTTTCGGGGCTGTCCACAACCCTCCACGATGTCAATGTACATCCCATCCGTGAAGCATGTGGCACGGCAGGAGAAGGATGAAAAGGATGAGGAGATTGAGGAGGAGGCCGCCGCCGCCGCCGCCGCCATCAAGCCACAGCGCGAGGACGTGCCGGATGTTATTCAGAAGGGCTTCCATCCCAGCTTTGTGCACAGACCGCCGACGCCGAAGCCCGTGTACGCGGATTTTGGCGGGCGCTGGGTTTGTAAGGACGAGAATGACGATAGTTCCGGCGATGAGAGGTAGGGGGACTCTGGGGGAAACTGAGAAGTGGAGGGGATGGGAGGGGAGTGCTGGAGTAATGGCTGTGAGAAAAGAATCGACTCGCTTTGGGGTGTGGTAATGCGTTATCGACAGTGGCAGTGGCGATGGTGATGGCGACGGTGGAAGATTCATGGTTGAATAGTGATGGACACGTCTTGTGCACGACTCCCTCTCCAAATACAAACCGGTGAATGAGACTAGGTTGCCAAGTCTCAATGAAAAGCGGAAACCCCCCACCCATCTAGCCCTTCCTCTCAACTAACTGCTGGGAATTCTCGCATGGTTCATGTTTAATCTGTCCGTGTCCGTGGAAGCTCCCTCGCCTGATCACCGTCCTCCGCCTCCTCTTGCGCACCCTGCGAACGCCCGTCTCGAGGGAGAGGGTATCATCGGCGGATATGGGAACGTTGCCCAGAACCCGAGGGGTCTCTTTTGCTTGGAACAGGCCCAGCAAGCCCGCAGGGCGTTTCCAGATGCCGACCCCGTCCAGCATGTCCGGGTCGGAGTTGTGCAGGTTCAGCAGCACGGAGCACTTGCTGTTGTGGACGAAGCCGTGGAGACAGAGCGGCTGGAGAGCGTCGGCGAAGGCCAGGGGTTCCTCGATGTGTAGTTGGCGGTACGTGGGCATCAGGAGATGGAAGACCGGGTCCTTGCCCCATTCCCCGGATCGGGCGAAGAGGGCACGTAGATATCGCATCCAGATGCACAGCGTGTCGAGGTTCTCGGCCATGCCGAAGAAGTTGTTGGCCATCGGCTTCTTCTCCACCAACCGGCAGAAATAGGGGTGCCAGTCCGTGTCCGGGTGGTAGACGAAGTAGAGGTGCTTTTTGCCGGATTTGGCGGTGCTCTTGGTCATCATGTCGATGTAGCCGTGGACGTGGACGGCGAACTTTTCGGGAGCGTCCAGCCGCGTCTGCGCCTCGAGCTCTCGTCGTATCCCCCGGAGCTCGGCGATGATTTGCTGCCCCTGGAAGACCTGGATGATCTGGGCGGGCGCGCCTGCGGCGATGAAAAATCCCTGAAACCCGGCCAGGTATTTCGCATGGGATGCCAGGATTTTCACGGCCGGCATGGCCTTTTGCACGGCGTTTGCTATCTTTTCGGCTTTGTTGACTAGCCCTGGGATCTCGTTGAGGGATTTACTGACTGCGTCCAGAGTGCTGATCATGGTTTCTTCCACTCGCCGTGACTGATTTGGCGGCTCTGGCAGACTGGAGTTCTGGCCCATATTGAGAGTACAGAGCACAAATAGCTCCGGTTTGCACAGCGTTCTCAGATGATATGGGGACGTTTGAGGTGCTGTCGCGGTGCAAAGTGTGAGACCTCCTCTATATCGTCGGGGTTATGCAGGCAGTGTCGCTGGGATGTACGTGTCGTTTAGTGGTCATTCAGCCTATCGATGAGCGTTTCGTACAGCAATGGACATGCAGCCTGTTCGATGGAGGGCAAACTGGAGTTGATCGCGAGTTACCGGGGTTCTGGGTAGGAAGTCAGTAAGTAGAATATGACAATATGAGAAGTGTTCTCTCAAGTGACGACTAGATAGAGCCAGTCGGAGCACACATTGAAACGTGGCGCGCGTGTTTGTAGGGCAAGTGGATGCTGTCACCTCTCGTGTGCGTATTTCATTGAACACAGCCCTCCAGCATCTGCTTTTCTCTGACTTGGTTTTGATAGGCGCTTTGGAAGTCATTCGCCCGCGACTGGGGATCATGTAATTGGTGCTTTGAACTGCCCGCGCATCTTGGAGCTTGTAGCCCTGCCAGTTGACGTGGCAGGCTCCCATCTGGTGTGGCTGCGGTCCTCGTCTGGAATGAAGCCTGCGCCCTGACAAGCATCGTTGTCAAATGAGGCGGCCATAATCCATCATTACCTCTACCAATCACTCTACCTTCGTTCAAATCGAGACTCTTAGGCCAAAGAAGACGATGGTGCGGATGCCTCAAGTGCTGCGATTTCGCTGGAGCTAAGTAGTGTTGTACGATATCAAGTCATGATAGATCCAGGGCAAAAGTAGGCAGGGAAAGGACCTTTGACTGCTTGAATCACGTGCAAGCATTGTTCTCAGCTGCGCTTTTGATGCTGTAGTATACCACCCATCGACATCCATCTCAATTTCAAAACAAAGACCTTTGCTAAGGCCAAACGATGGTCCGTTCCGCTGTCGTAATTCCCCTTCCCCGGCAAGTCAAAATATCTCCGGGCGACTAGCTATGCTCGAAACATGCTTATCAACAACTAAAGGAGTCGCTAGTGACACTAGTCAATAAGGCGTCCCACTGGCCGTTGCACAGACACATTATCACAATGAACAACGCGACGTTCTCCTGGCGACAAGCCAACCTCCAACTTGAGCGGCAATTGAAAGTCACAAATAATGCGAGTCGATGACTTTTCACAAGCCATATTCAAGTATATCACCCAGGCCTGGTGAGCGCCGCTGAAGCTCGAGGCTGTCCACAAACAGCGAGGCGGTGACCGCTCGACGATTTAGCATCCGGAAGGACTGACAGATAATGGCTGAAATCATAGAGGACTCCTCTGGCATACCCAGATCCCAACAGAATGAGCAGCCCGAAGGCTCCAGCGCTGCTGCTGCTCCCGCCACTGTGCGCTTTGCCCCGTCCAACGAGGAGCCGGATGAACCAGAGTCCCTCAATGAGCCGCCTCTGATTCAGGACCTCAAGGGTACATCCGAGTACCTTGGCAGCACATTGAGTCCGCAAACATCCAAGTCATCCAGATCGATCAAGCTGGAGCCGCCACCGGTGGTGATGAGACCGCCCAAGGTCAAGTATGAGGGTTTCAGCTCCACGGCGCTGTCGTGGTTCGCATGGAACCGCAACGAGGAGAAAGACCTGCCCGACTGCGCGAGATCCATGCGCCGCTCCTACTCTTACCGATCCACGTTCCGCCTTTTCGGGTTCAGCTTGACCAGTGCTGTCAGCTACAAGACATCGGCGACCGGCATTGATGCCGCTATGCACAATGTTCGTGTGGTGAGTATCTGGAATCCTCCTCCCCCCCCTCCGTGGACAACTCTCGCAGTGTATGTTGGGATTGCTGACGTATGGACCTGGTTCCATCACATTTAGGGATGGGGAAAGTCGGAAACGAGCTGGGTCCGCGACAGACTGCCCCAGGCGCGGCAGCGATTCGGGCTCTCTGGGAACAGGCAGCCAGAATCGCCTGACGAAGAGGCGCAGGACGCGGCGGACCAAGAAGACCGCAGCAGCACCACGGCGGCGGTCGAAGGGCAAAATCCCAAGCGAGAACCCAGACAGACGATCCCGCGCATCGCGCACCCGTGGCACCTCGACTACTACTACATCGTCGTAGGCATCATGGGCGACGAGATCGCGCCCAAGGAGACCCTCCGGAGAGTGATGGAGATCGACGGGCTGTTCCAGCAGATCCGCAAGGCGCACAGGTACCTGCGGAACCCTATCCGGAGGGCGCTTTCCTTGAAAGAAGTCTCGGGCTTCGGCATCTACCAGTGCGACCCGCGTAAGGGCTACCACCGCGAGGCGGAACTGGATAGCGAGACTGAGAGCGCGCTGGCCGAGCTCTGGCGCAACTACAACACCCACAAGCTCGACTACGAGGGCCGCTGGCTGCTCTGGATCCACCAGCATTTCAACAACGGCTCCAAGAACCCGGAGCTGGGCACACTGACCCTCGAGCTGCGCCTGCGCTGGTCCGTCGTCAAAGTCGTCTTTTGGGGCGTCGTGCCCATCCTGCTGAGCCTGGCCATCGGCTTCTCGTACATGTACTCGGACCACGGCGAGGTCGACGACGTCGCGGTTGCGGAGGCCGCGTGGGTCATCGCCACGTATATCATCACAACGTCGGCCTGTAAGTTGGTTCCTCTCCCAGCAGAAACCTTGTCTTGGAAAAGGAGAGCGAAAAAGACTGACCTTTGAATAAACAGTGATCTTTGCACTTTTGGCCGTCATCACTCAGCTGGGGAATATTTGAACGGTCACGACTGTCCGCCTAGTGGCAAACTGTATACATTCGACTGCCATTGCCATTCTCTCACAAGTCGTAGTAACCACAGCGTGGTGAACTGGAGGACTACATATAGGGAGGGGGGTTTTTCAGTTATCCTTTACTGGAGAAGGGATAAGAGTGTTTTTTAAATGGGTGGGATCAGCACTTCAGTGTCCCCACAATCACTATGCTTAGCATCCGCCGAAAGCGAAGCAATCCAATCAGGTCGATCACACGGCTACAGTAGACGTACCTATTCGTACTCGTAACCGTCCTGAAGATCAGGGGCAACCCCAGACAACGTGGAGCAGGCGTGGCATCGTGGGCAAGACGAGGAGAAAGCAAATCCAGAAGCTCGGAACATTACTAGTGAGCCCGGACATGGAAACAAAACACCGTAGGATCAGAACATGGCTGGTGAACCTGGAAAGAAAAAAAAATGCGTATTCATCGTACACCTGTAGCCGAACAAGGGAACTTTCTTTTTTGCTTCTTCATCAGCCACAGTATCGAGACCGTCTCTCTCTGGCCTCAAAACGACCCGTCAAGGGGTATACATGTGTGTGTTTGTTTGTGTGTATGTGTGTGTACCTCTCTGTCACTCCCTAGGACCTCCTCCACCGAAGCCAGCCGCTCAAATCGACCAGCGGGAGAGTGATGGGGAACTCGACCGCGGCCAGCAGCAGCGCCAGCAGCAGATACCAGCCGGCGATGCAGCTGACGCCCAAGCTCGCGCCGGCGATGTACAGGGTGGTGCCGGCGCCGGCGCCGCCGTCGGCGAGCAGCCAGAATGTCGTGGTCAACAGGGTGAAACCCCAGAAGAGGCCGGCGAAGATGACGACGAAGACCAGGTTCGTGCGCAGCGCGCAGACCAGGTAGATCAGGCACAGCACGGCCATGAAGATCATGAAGAAGCCGAACGAGGCGTTGAAGCCCTTGCTCGCCAGCCCCGCCGTGAGGTCCTCCGGGTCGGGCGAGTAGGCGCCAAAGGCGTTGAAGAAGGGCAGGAGCGTCGCGCCGTACGAGAACCAGAAGCCGCCGAACGAGGCGAAGACGACGAACGGGAACGTGTTGCCCGCGACCCATTCGAGGAAGCCGCCCAGAAGCATCAGCACGCCGCCGATGAAGAAGTAGGCTCCGCTGTACCGGAAATCTGTCAGACTCTTTGTCCCTTTGTTCTTGTCTCGGTTGTAGTGAAAGAGGGAAGTTGGGGGGGAAATGGGAAAGGGAAAGGGAAAGAGAAAGGAAGCGGGGAGTGATAGGTATATACTTACACCGACGCGGCCCCATTGCCACCTGCCCCTCGCCAGCCCATCAAGTCACAGCTCAGGGGGCTCAGACAGAGCAAAAACCCAACAATGGACAGAGGAGTCGGGTTGGCGAACGTCTGCTTCGCGCTTCTCCCACCCGTGGCCGGGTCCTGGTTCTGGACCTGCAAGAACATCCGGTCAAACATGTCGGCGGGGATCGACACCATGGTCGCATCATTGAACGACGGAGGAGGTGCCTGTTGTTGTGGCTGCGACGTCGGAGGGTGGATGTATTTGGTCTTCTCGTCCATGTAGAACGGCGCCTCGAAGGACTGCGAGTACGACAGTCCCGGCGGTGTGGGTGGCCGGTAGTAGTTCGAGTGAGGGGCAGGCAGAGGGCCTTTGATCTCAAAGGGTGCAGATGCCATGTTTGTGAGGGTACGATAGAGGATGGATCAGGCTGAACTAGACACAGTTTTAAAAGGCACGTGCAAATATATGGTGGTCTCGAGGATGGGCGATGCGACGAAAACTCTTACACACCGCCGAGAGAAGAGTCGAGTCCTTTATATCCCGCATACTTTCGACCATGAAAGAAACCGCCAGCCCATGCAAGGCCTGTTCAAAAAGTATGCAGCTGGAATACCATCAGCCGGCAGGAGTCTGCAACATGTGGTGCTTCAGCCTCAGTGATCACCACTGTCCCAGGACCAGTAAATGGGCAGCAATGCCATGTTTGCAGGTGTTGGCAAAAAGTCTTTTATCCCCTGCGTTGGTTTGCAAGCCGCCCAAGGAGTGTTTTGGATAAGGCTTGGAAGGTCTTGGGAGCGTATGCATGGGGTTACCGAAACCTTGATATTCGTGTGGTTCTATGAGATATTTTGGGGGGTTGAAACGATTCCGAAAGCTGGGGGGACCCAAGAGAGCGAGAAAAGGTGGAACATTCAGGGGGTCTCAGGAAAGGCTTGGCACTCAGGGGCCGGAGATTCCGGGGTTCCCATTGGCGCGGGTCCACAGCCTATCACAGCCCCATTATATGTGCCTTGTGCCTTGTGACTGCAAGGGAAAGGGGAAAAAGTCTACCAACTCGGACTCAAAGATATCCGGTCCATACAAGCAAGGGACCTGAGCTGGGACCCTGCTCTAGACAGCTGAAAGCTGCTCTCAAGACTCGTGAATAGGCGAACCAACCCGGTGGTTCTGAGTCAATGCCCCTCGTTCACATCTCCACTGGTTCTGGAAGGAACTCAGAATGCTGTGCGGCCCCTGACGATCAGAGCAAGTGCCCTGTGGTCATTCTCCCAGGAGCATCAGGTTCTTGGTAACGGACCAGCTGAGGGCGCTTTGGCTTCTTTGCAAGGCGTCCGAGCTTGATACAGCTATGCACACGAGCACTCAAGTCCACGAAGCCATGTCATGCCGAAAAGAATGACGAGTCTGCAAATGCAGCTGCGGGCCGCGGCAGCGGGGCGGCAAGATAAGCTTTGACCCATATGGATAGCAACAGGCCCACCACGCGAAGTCCATGTCCTGTATCATGCAGGGTTAGCAGAGGATTAAATACTCACCGAATGCCGGCAAGTGCTGATAGGTACGAAGAAGAGCGATCAAAGTGTGCAGATCCTTCATTTGTCAGTGGTGGCTCGGTGCTTCGAGCTTTCACAGGTCGAGTCCTGGCAGATTCGAGATATTTTTATCACTTCGCCAGCTGATGCGAGTCGACGATCAACAAACCCATCAACGACCTCTGCATGTCAATGGCCTTTTCAGTTTGTGTCACGAGAAATATGGGTTCTTGGAACAGGAAAGAAACTCGAGGTGTAACATGAAGTGGCAAGACCATACAGAGCGAACACTCGCTCCTGAAAAGGCAGGTTGTTATGTCGATAGACCTGATACAGGCACGGTCACCATCCACAACAGTCTGCTCCTTGCTGTGGACAAATTCCATCACGAACTGGTCTTACTGTGACAGCCAGAAGTTGAACCACTCGACGATGGCCCTCAAACTCTCCTCCTTAGCATACCCTGTCGGTTGGCTTGTCAGTTACATCAAATTCTCAAGGTCCAATATCGTATCGCTGAGAATCAAATGGCCGACTTACGTTCATAGGGGTTGTCCAGGTTACAACGAAGCGCAAACCCATGTTCCACTCCAGACAAGAGCTGCAGATTGTACGGCTTCTTGTCCTCCTGGAGGATCTTGATGGCTTCGTTGCGCGCGTCGGTCCCAAAGGTGTGGTCGGTTTCGGCGCAAGACAAAAACAGAGGTTCTTGAGGGGGCTTGTTAGTCGGGATATCGCGACAACTGGCTCTCAAGTTCTCTTACTTTTCAACTGTCGGAAATGTGTCTCCTTCAAGAAGGCCGGATGGGCGAATGCGCCTGCGGTGCAAATGTCTCTGGCTAACTCGTTGCAGACATATGGGGCTCCAAAGCAGTATCTGGCACGCACGATGGTCAGGACCAGGACCAGGTCGAACGAAGCTCACACCTATCAAAGCAAGACATACCCGACACATGCAAATTTGGTCGTTGGTGATCCAAACTGGGCTTTGACAGCCTCGACCCAACCCGGGGTCACTTCGTTGGCGAATACGGTGTACTTCTGCTTCCACGCCTCAAAATCAAACCCCGGAGCAGGGTCATCGCGGCCCTTGCGATGTTTCCACACCGGGTCCTGCGCACTCTGGTCAGCCATCGAGGTCGTCGTTCCATGGGATCAAGGGTGAACCGACTCCTTTGAAGTAATCCAGTCCGAAACACGTGTAGCCAGCATCGGCAAAGGCGTCCATGACTAGAAACCCGTTGTTGAAGAAGCCCCAAACATCAGGGAAGTAAAGCACGATGTTGCCGTTATTCTTGCCCTGAGGAGTCGAAATGTACGTCTCGACGCCCCCGACTGTCTCAATGCGGCCTCTGGGTTCCCCCTCGTGGAGCGAGCCCTTCAAGCAGCACTCGCCTGACGGCTTTGCGAGAAAGCCTTGTTTGTCCGCCATGAGCACTGTAAGTCTGGAGTCCAAGATTTGCTGGCTCGCTGTCTGGGATGGTACTGTCTCGAGCGATATCTCTTCACTTTGAGAATGTTGTCTCTTGATCTTATGTGATGGCGCGATCACGCAATTCTTCCGAGGCCTCTTTCCAGCGTCGGATGTCCACCTCAGATTCTTCTCCAACTGTACATTCTTCTCCAAGACGGCCAACGAGCCGGCGATCCAATCACAGGCACAACAACGGCATCAAAAGTACCTCCTACAAGCATGTTGCCAGTGGTGCCCCCCGCAAGCGGGCATCGGCCGCAGTCAATTGTGAGGCTTGAGGGCCACATATAACGCCCATTCAAGTGCTCAGATGGGCATCGAAAGCTTTACAAGCGACGGTAAGACCTGAGCAGGTAGAGAGAAGGGTTTAACGGCTTTGGCGTGCGAGTATTAACCCAACTCACTGAATATTAGTTGTACCATCGATCTGTGCCGGGTAACTGATCAGGAGACATAATGGCTTCCAACATACCCCACCAGCCCTTCCGGTTCGACGGCGAGGTCGCTATTGTCTCTGGCGCAGGATCCCGTATGGCTGGTAAGCCACTTGGCCAACCCATGTCTCTCTTCATCACCATCACTACCAGCGACAGTCTCCTCCTAAACTGAAGATCTACTTGTATACAGGCGAAATCGGCATTGGACGCGCGACGGCCATTCTTCTCGCGCGGCAAGGCGCCAAAGTCGCCCTCCTGGACATCAACGTCTCGTGGGCCGAGGAGACCAAACGCATGATTGACGCCGAGGGCGGCATCTCCACGGTGATCCGCGCCGACGTCACAGACGAGTCGTCGTGCAAGGACGCCGTGGCCAAGACGGTCGAGCTCTTCGGCACGGTGACCATCCTGGTCAACGTCGTGGGCGTGGGCGGCGCCATGGGGGACGCTACCGCACTAGATCTTGCGGCCTGGGACCGCGACATGCGCATCAACGTCACGAGCATGGTCCTGATGGCGCGGCACGTGGTCCCTGAGATGCGCAAGGCCGGCCGTGGTGCCATCGTCAACGTCTCCTCGGTGTCGGGCCTGCTCGGCGGCAACCCCGGCCTGTCGTATCCTACGACCAAGGGCGCAATTGTTCAGATGACACGGGCCATGGCCGCGCAGCATGGCACCGAGAATATCAGGGTCAACTGCGTGTGTCCCGGCATGGTGTTTACTCCGGTGAGTCCCTTTCAGGCCTCGTGCAAGTCTTTGCGTTTGTATCTTGTACAATCACACCCTCCGGTTTTTGTTCCCAGAATGATTTTTTTCGACATTACAAGACAATTGCATTTTGTCAGATTTCACTTTCCACTTTTGGCCACAATTACTGACACTTCATCCCCATTTTCACCGATAATGACAGATGGTAAGAAGCCGCGGCATCTCGGACGACATGAGACAAGCACGGATCAACCAGAACATGTTGAAGCAAGAAGGCACGGGCTGGGACGTGGGATACGGTAAATATCCTCTCTTCTCTCTCCTCCTTCCTGTTCCCTCTCTTCTGTTCTCCTCCGTTAGGAGGGGCCGTCTGAGCCTGCCTGATATCTATACCAATGCCAGCGGCGCTGACCGTCGTCACTCGCTCTCACTCTCCAGCAATCCTCTTCCTCTGCAGCAAGGAAGCCCGATGGATCACCGGCCTGATCATGCCTGTCGACGCGGGCACCACGGCGGGGAAATCGGTTGCGGACAGGCCCGCATTGCCGGCGGACGTGTTGGCCGAGCAGATGACGGGGATACCGAACAGGGTGGGGCAGTAGATCTTAGGTCTCGATGGAAGGGAAAGCCGGGAAGAAGAGGAGAGGAGGATGTAGTGGTGGTGGTGGTGTTGTGGCTTGTGCCATGTGGTCTGAGGACTGTGACCGATCGCCCCAAGTCAAGCGATAGAACCCCTGGATGGCTCATAAGTAGTATTTCTATCGGGGTGTTGTGCGAGGAATGAATGCTCCGCCCGCATGACAATGAGATCCTCCCCCCCCCCCCCCCCCCCTCCACGCTGCTGAATCAGATGTTCCGTTCAAAAACGAAATACGAACAAAGACCAACGTTTCGGCTTTTTGTAGCCTATCTCGATACCTTTTACGCCATCCCCTTTTTGCCGGCGTGCGAACGGCCAGAGCCATGCCTCGTACACATGCAACATGGAGACTGGACTGGCCGAGGCTTTTTTTTTTCTTATTGACTCCATCATATTTCCTCTAGTTGGGCACTCATTACTCTCTACACTACACTACACCACTCACTCACAGGGTCGAAGAGATGCCGCTATTGGAGCTATAAGTAATGCAATGTAAACGTAATGAAATGTATTTTAGTGAGAGGTGGGAAGTACATCTCGAAAACTGGGGTTCTGGAATGGTACTGAGAAGAGGACAGTACCTGTGCACTATACAAGCAGGAGTATGTACTCGGTACCGAGTACCGAGCTGCGAGTATAGTAGGACTGTACGAGGTAGTCCTAGGGCACTAGACTTTGGAGTGGCGTCTAGCGGGTTCAGAGTGTGGGGCGACGGCTGGTAAGAGAATTCACTAGCCACATCTGGACAACCATCACTCCGTGGGAGAGGTACGGGTGTTGCTCAAATCGTGCAACGGTGGACGAGATTGAATACATGAAGAACAAGTGCAATCCCGACAAGTACCATAGCATACACTCTTTAGTGTACTTGTGCCCTCTCACTCCAGCCCTGGCACACCTCACACCTCGCAAGTGACCCCCACCACAGACAGACACATCATACGTGACTGACCAGCACTCACGGTGCCAGACCACCAATGCTTTCTCCCTTCCGCCGTAGGAACCAACGACTATATCCCTGTCCAAGCGAGCCGAAGATGGTTCCTAGACCTTAGCCGTCGCCGTCGAGGCACTCTCCACTTGTATAGCAACGCCCTTGTCCTCCATGACCGCAGTCTCAACCGCGAGATCGTTCTCGGTGAGCAGGACGACCTTATCACCAAAGGCGGCGGCAATCTCTTCGAGCGTCTTCTTCTTTGTTTCTCTGGCGGGGACAGAAGTTCGAATCAGCGACCATCCTAGGTAGGCAGACGGGGGACTGAGAGAGAGCCCGGAAGAGAGGGTTCTCGGGTTTCATCTTTCAAAGTCCCCCCGCGCGCATGGAAGGGTCGGACTTACGGGAAGTAGAAATATGCCACGATGAGGAAGAAAAAAGAGCATCCGACGAAGACGTAGTAGTAGTTCTAGCCCCGACAAGCGGAAAATGGTTAGCTTCGCGTACAAAAAGGGGGCCCAGGGAGAGAAAGGACGTGGCTCCCCGAAGAGAAGGGACAGATCCCTCGAGACCAAGTAGGCGACTCACCTCTTTGATATTGGCAAAAGCAGAAGGTCCAGCCTCGGTTACTGTAGAGATTTTGATTAAAACGTGATTAGCTCGTGGCGCAGGGAGAGTAAGTAGAAACATATATGTTAAGAAACGGGGGAAGATGGTACTCACTCCCGACATTGACGATAAAATGGGACGCCGCCGCCAGACCCATGACTTTCGACCGCAGGTTGACAGGAAGCACCTCGGCGCCGTACAGCCACGTCACAGAATTGATGAAGCCATCTGCATGTGTGTCAATGATGTGAGAAAAGAGGTAGGGAATTGACGAAGAGTGTTGGAGGAAGGCGATGGTGCCAACAAGGCAGCTTAGAGGAGCGTCTGTAGGTGGAGGGTGCAGAAGCAACTCACAGTAAGACACCACGAACAAGTAGATGCCCAGAACGGCGAATCCCTTGCCGACCTTGTTGTCTGTGTTTTGAAACTCGCGCTGCATGACGGCGGCGTATATCTCGATCACTACTATGCTGGACAGTCCGGCGAGGATCATCCTTTGCGAGGAGAATAGATTAGACCATCGTATGACGATGAAATGGAAAGACAAGATAATAATAGCATTCCTCTACGCTTTGGAAGCAAAGCAGTAGATATGAAATAGAAACAATGGACCAAGTACGGCTGGAGACTCACTTTCGGCGACCCCATTGATCATTCATAAAAACCGTGGTAAGGACATTCGAGGTGAAGGCGAGCGTGCCATAAATGGACGCCAGGGCCAAGATCATATGGCTGTTGATCCCGAGCGATTTGAACAGGATTGCTAGTGAGAGGTACTGTCAGCTAAATGCAGTTGGGTGGCCCTCTATATCTTGTACGTGTCGAACAACAGAGGGAACCGGGATTAAGAAGCAGATATGCCTTACTTTGGTAGTACTGTCCACAGGCAAGGGTTAGCTTAGCGATACCTTTGGGTGTTGGGCGTGCGACTGCGAGAGGGGAAACATACCTGAATGACATTGACACCAGTCAGACTTGTCATGGTCTGTACCGCAATTGATCTTTATGCACCTGTCAGCCTCATTCTCAATGCGTCGGCACCACGGCACGAGAAGAATCACACATACGTGAGTGCTCTGTGCCTGAAGAGCTTAAACACCTCGCGCAGACTCTTGACCTCTCTCTGCTGTTCAAACTCAATCTGGCGCCTCATGAGCACAAACTCCTCGTGCACCTCGTGGTTGGTCAGGTCTTTCCTGATCCTCATGAACTCGCGACGTGCTTCGTCGATTTTGCCGTTCCGGATCAATTGGCGAGGAGAGTTGGGCATGAAGGTCGCTAGACCTGCGAACAATAGAATGCCAAAGGGAATCTGGATACCCAGTGGGAGGCGCCATTGCACGGGGCCGTACGGAGCATAGCTGCATGCGAATCCGACCCAGTTGGAGGCCATCGTACCAAGGGATATCCCACACCCTGAGATGCCTCCAATGAGACCACGGACGTTGGGGGCTGCAATTTCAGAGAGATAGATGGGGACCGTGGCGACCATTCCTCTTTAGTGACGAGAGAATCAGTTGTCGTCCTGAACAACGGGTGATGGGGACGAGAATATAAGTCAAGGATATAGGTCTGGAGTCTTGACACTCACCCGACAGCATATCCCGCTAAGACGCGACCAGCTAGGAACATTCCAATGTTGACAGAAGCAGTTTGGATCACAGTACCGATGGTAACAATCACCGACATCAACTGCAGAAAGCGGATTCGACCGAGTGCATCGCCAATAAAGGTTTGTGTCAAAGCTCCGCCCGCCTCGCCGGCGATATAGACAGAAACAACCTGTCGGGTTTTAGAAGCTCAGTCGTAAGAGAGTAGCCCACAAGGGTGTTAACGTACAGCTCCAGTCAAACCCTTGGACGGATGGTCCATATAGTCAATCCAGCTTTGGTGTGCGATTGCTGAAGACTCCATATCAGCATCTTTGCACGTATTCGATATACCACAGCATATCCACTCACTCGTTGTAGCAATGCCAGTATCAAAACCCTACCCACGCCCAACAGTCAGCCATGATCGATCGATCCCCGTCCACGTACGCAGGTGACATACAAACACAAACGTGCCGATGGCCACAAAGGCCGAAATCCCCAGAGTATACCACAGTGTTCCCGTCATGCTGGGCGACGCTCAAAGAACTCAGTCACGCAAAATGGTGATGATATGGAAGGACAGAATGAACTCAGAGTCGGGGACCAGCAAAGTGATGGTGAGCGAATGTCAAGAGCGAAGACACACGACATGCAGGAAGTAATCAGCATTCTCGTGGCCTGCATGGATTCAATTGCCGTCGGTGTGGGAGCCGACGGAATCTGTCCATCATTTGTCCCCCATTTGCCGACGGTGTGGAGGAAACAGAAGCGATGCATCATACTCGGACGAGCACAAAGCGAGCTCAGAAGGTGGTTGGCACGCTCCGAAAGCTAACAATAAGTGTCTTGTCCGCCGGATTTCGAAGCGAAGAGGAAGAGAGTCAGTGAGGTGTGCCACATCAGATCAGATGTCGCTAATGTTGTCAGAATCTAGGACACGGCGTCTTGACCGACCTCCCGCCGTGCCTGGCAGGTTACCCCGACACGACTTACTATTCGCTCCCGTTAAACTGGGGGAGCTCTGGAGTTTGTGGGGTCCGGTGGGAACATACTCGGTACATGAGGCAGAATGTGGGTTTGGAAAGGACTAAAAGACCGTGGGAAGCCCGATCAGGCGGAACGGAGCCGCTTTCTCGGTGCAATGACGGAGCGATATGGAATCAGGTGGGCAATTGCCAAGGCACAGACTTCTTCCTCTGATTGTCTTGGTATAGTACAGAGAGTCGACACTATAGAGGCTGTCCCATGAGGTCAGTCAGCCTCGTTGCTGGGCTGCATTTGGACCAGATATAGCTCCGTCCTTCACTCAGACATGCTCCCCTTCCCTTCTTTTTATCATCCGTGTTGAACCTGCTGGACCTTTTTGTCTAACCAGAATGTTGAAATGCTCTGGTGACATAATATGCTCTTTCAGACCGTCCACGTATGTTTATGTATATCAACCGTACGTCAAGGAAAAGCACACCGTCACGACCACTTACTGTCAAACCCGTCTCAGGGCTCGCCCCAGATCTCGTCCGCAATCTGCCTGATCAGCTTCAACTTCTTCTCTTGGTCTTCATCACTCAGAGGATATCCACTCTCGTGAGTACTGAACCCGCACTGGGGAGAGATGCCGATTCTCTTGAGGGCCTCTTCCCTCGATTGGTTCGATCCCTCGGCGACAAAATCCGCCGCTTTGTAGATCCGCTGCTTCATCTCTTCCTTGTCTTCCAGTTGCCTCAACTTGGTACTGATACAGCCGATAATCACGTTCTTGTTCTTCGGCAAGTGTCGGAGTGGTTCGAACCCACCCGCACGTTCAGTGTCATATTCCAGGTAGAAGGTGTTGACATTGAGGTTCTGGAACAATTTGCTAGCAATAATGTCGTACGCACCCTCGGCGAAATGTCGACCACCGATGAAATTTCCACGGCACAAATGGACACCCGTGTGCATGTCAGACGGACATTTGGCTATCGAGTCATTGTAGAGCTTAATGTAGGCGTCGAGAAGGTCGTCCACAGAGCCGATATTGTCGGGATCCTGGGCCCACCCGTCTCGGAATTGCTTGGAGCAAAAGTCTTTGTTGGCGCACGATGATCAGTATCTTATATCAGACAGACGGGCACAGGCAACAGATTCTTACATGCCAGGTTCGGGTCATCGAATTGGACATTCCTCAGACCGGCTTCATACAGAACCTCGAGTTCTCTTGAATATGCCTTGGCAACGTCGCTAAAGTACTCGGCATCGTTCTTATATGCCTCAGGCGTGTATGCCCGTCCTTGTTTGTACCTCATATGAAACCACTTCGAGGGCATGACAATCAGTTACGATGATTTCAGCGGAGGCTGTGACGCCACATGCGCGCTAACAGGAAAAACATACCGACGGTGTGATCATGGTGAGCTTGATATTGCCCCAGTCCTCCTTTGGAACGAAAGCCTGGACCAGGCGAAGCTCATGGAGATTTGACTGTGTGCCGGCATGTCTGATCTTGGTTCCGGCAATCACACTATCCCCAGGCATGACCTTCCGATCTTTCTCGATCAAAGATACCACATCGGGATGGTAAAGACGGAACATGCTCGCCTCAGCATCCTGTAAGCGTATTGTGCCTTCGAGTTCATCCCAGAACAACCCCCAAAAGCGGGTGCGGTTATACTCGCCCGAAGTCACGGCTTTGAAGCCCAACGAGAGCTGAGTCTTGACTATTTGGCCGATCGACTCCTTTTCAACCGCAGGGAGGCCGGCTTCTTCTGGTGACAGGTTCTTGTCCCGGATCGCTGCCCGGACATCGAGGAGCTTTTGAGGGCGGAGGAGCGAACCCATGTGCTCTGCCCGGAAAGGGGGAGCTCGGTGCAAGGTTGAGTTAGCCATGTTTTCACAGAGATAGAGACTGTCTAATCGTTAATGAGAAGAAAGCCAGTGGCACGAGAATAGGAATTGTCAGAGCACAAAGCAGAATCCTCCATGACAAGCCCTGCAAGCCAAGGCCTCCCCGCCGTTGCACAGAATTTCCCCCCGCAATTTTGAAGCCACAAACTAACCGTCTTTGGAAAGAGAACATTGCCGCTTTGTGAAAAGGGCACGGACCGAGAGATTCGAGTGCTTATTTGTCTGCCAAAACAACTCAGACACGAACTTTTGCAATCTATTGATGGTACATCATCAAGAAGCTGCGAACAAGGCAGACAGCTGGTCCATCTGCTGGCAGCCCCTTCAAATGGCTCCCTGTCTTCGACGGCGCGGAGACGTGCTCTCGACTTGGAAAAATTAATGGCGTCTTACAAAGCGTCCTACTCCCAGCCTCCATCTCGTCCTCGCAACGCCATCCATACGGCGACTTCCGCTCCGCTTCCCCCAGGCGAGAGCCACACAACGATATCGGTTGTGTTTCCTATTAGTAACCACTGCCAGAGCCCGTAGAGAATGCCTTTGGCACAAATAGAAAGATTCGAGTGGTGACCGTGCCACATGGACAATGACTTCTCCACTCACTTCTATATCCGATGTTTCTCGCTTTCTGTTCATGTGGTCAGTTCGCGTACGCAAATGGGTCAAGATGTCTCAGCCGTAAACTTACCCAGCCTGGAATAAAGCATGTACAGCGCCATCTGATTGCATTCTGGAGTCCCGGTAATGGTGACCAATCTTTCATTGCTGTTGTCCTGCGGTTCGTTGATCTTGATTACACTTCCGCTGAGATGCCGGATTTCATTGATTTTGGCGCCGCCTTTGCCGATGATTGCACCGACCATGTCGTTAGGGATGAAGATCTGCTGCGTGATTGGCTGTCCCGGCATGGCATGGGCCGGCTGAGCAGGTTGTCCATGAGCAGCAGGCTGAGGCGGTATTTGGCCATATGCTGCAGGTTGCTGTGGACCAACCCCATAGCTCGGAGTTCGTGGTGTCGCTGCTGCGTACGGTTGAGCAAACTGAGGATATGGCTGCTGCGGAGTACCATGCATCTGCGGGGCACCATAGGGTTGAGGGGGCAATCGTTGTGGTGGATGTGTATTGTGCCTCTTGTACATGTCTGGATGGCCATATTGACCCCCGGCTGGTTGTGGAACATATGGCACAACCTGCATACCTCCGGGGACAACTCCTGCTGGACCACCACTTCTTGTGGCATAAGCGGACGCAGCAGGGCCACCGAAACGTTCCGTCAATTGCTCTACCAATGTAACAGCAATGTAGTACGTGGCAATGTGAACTGCATCCGCAACGCCTAGTACAACTAGAGAGCGCTCGGTAGAAAGAGGCAGGCATGAGTCCGAGGCATTGAGGCGAGCCCCCGATGCTTCCTGGATTTCTCTGATGCGCACACCAGACTTTCCGATGATGGAGCCGATAAGGATGTGGGGAATTAGGAGTCGCAGCGGGTAGGTCTTGGATTGCGCAGTTGATGGAGCTTCGAGGGGTTCGTTGTTCAAGGTGCGAATGATCAGGCCGAAAGCCTTTGCGACGGCGTCTTGAGCACCACTAACAGTCAAGATACGCTCGACTGCGCCCCTTGAATAATCACTCACAGTGCACTTGGCACCAGAAAGTCTTCGGATCTGGGTGACGTTCTCGCCCCCTTTGCCGATACAGGTTGCAGCTTCAGCACTTGAAATGACGGCACGGATATGGATCCAGTTCGTCTCGTCTTGCGGCGGCATAGATGGTGTCTGAGACGTGGCTCGGTCGTTGTGGGAAGCAGCACTTTGCGACTGCGTCTCCGGCGACGCAGCGGCTGGTGCTCCCTTGGTGCCTGCTGCTGCGGCGCCTTCGACATGTGCTTCGGATGACCCATTTGTGACAGGCGCTGGCAATGGGTGCTTTTCGTTGGGCTTTGGGCCTTCAGCTGGTCCGCTGTTGAGGGTAGCAGAGCCCTCGGCCGCTGCATCATCTCTGACTACCTTGTCTAACGCTGGGCGTTTGGCGTCTGGTAAATCAGTGGGGGCAGAAGGTGAAGAAGGATCTTCCAAGGGCCGTTTTGCTGAAGACATGGCGTGAGAGGTGGGTGAGGCAGACATATTGCGGGTTTCGAGGCGGCTGCCCAAGAAGATAGTGTGCAAAGTAAATTTCTTTCTATTATTGTTCTCGGGGAGATAGTTCTTTTTATGTACACCAAGGGTGGTCGAAGGAAAACTTGCTGGCGTAGGGGAGAGGGTCGAATTGCGAATGCCAGTGCGGAACGCGCCAGGGATAAGATTGTGTATGTGAAAAGAGGATGATTTCAGGTTCGTGCTGGGGTTGGCTGTGAACTGAAGAGATATGCTGTGCTCTGCAATGGCTCGATGACGTGCAAGAAAGGACGTGTGGAGGTGAAACTGAGGGCGAAAGTGCGAGAGGCTCGGAGGGAGAAGATAGTGATGGTGCTCGTGGATGAGGAGATGTGGGTGAAGGTGAATTTGTGTAAAGCAACGCCTTTGAAGATGGTCCTGATCCCCTCTGTCCTTCCTGTATCCAGCAAGAGAAGGGTGTATCTGTACTTAACTCAGACGCCCAAGATCGTAGGAGGAAGGACGCGACGCGACGAGAAGCAGGCTCGGATTCGGAACGATGGGCAACGAGGCTTTGAACTCAGGCGGCAGCACAGGGGAGGAGCTTGAAAGTGCAGGTAGAGAACTGTAGCAGAGTCCAGGTGGTAAAGGGCCAGGGGAGGAACCGCAGTGCAGAAATACAAGAGAGGACGAGCGAAGGAGGTTCTTGAGGCCCCGGAAAGAGTCTGAAGAGATGAGGAAATGGAGGAAGGGTTGAGGTTGAAGTGATCGCAGGACGATCGATGGCCTCCTTGAAAATGCAGAAGTTGCAAGGTTGACAAGGGGAATTGGGGGCGATGATGGCGTGGTACCTCCGTGACCTCGTACGAGCGGCAAGCGAACTGGGGAAAGATGAATAATGAACAAATTTCGAAGAAGCACCAAACGGCGCGGGAGGGGAAGTTTTGATTGCATTATTGCCAAGCTGCGCGCCATCGCGAATCCCGTCACGTGATATTAGCCGGTGTCCTCGGGTTATACAAATACAGCAATTTCATCTCATTTCCAAGACGGCAAATATTGTCGACAGTACAGATTCCTGATCTCTCTAATACCACATAGTATGTGGCGGAACCTCCTGTCCATTTCATCAACTCTTGATGCCCTTGATAATTCCCTTTTGTTTCTCTCCCAACACCTCCTTCAACATGATAGCAGCGTCCTTGCGACGACGCGCCTTTGCCTGCCATCGCTGCTTGTCCTCTACCGAGATCATATTCAATCCTCCATTCTGACTCGTCCTGAATCCTCGGGCTGAACGCGTGCTGCTGCTAAACTTAGAATCTGGCGTATGATAGACACTGCCTGCACTTTTCGGTGTGGCCACGCTACCCATCTGTCGGCTATGGGGAGGAGTGCTTGGGGCGCCGCTGGACAAGTCACCATTGTTGTCCGTTGAAGTTCCAAGAGACACACTCATTTTTTTGAGCTGCGCTTCTAAAACGTCGACATCTGCGCTCTTCTGTTCCGCCATTGACATCATCTTTTCCACAGTTTTGGTCACAGCTTCCACCGTCGGCTTCTTGCGTGAAGCCGCTCGACCCAGAGCACCTGGTTGGCTGGTGCCGTTGGCTGGAGCTATTTGTGCGAGCTTCGCGCGAAGAACGGAAAGCCCATCTTCAACCTGAATCATCTGTGTTTGCACACACGTAAACGTTTTGCGAAGATCATGCTGGATGGAAGCCTGCTCGGCAGTAAGAGGTGCGTTCACTGCACCGTCGCTAGCTGACAGACTATGCAACGTCTTGCGTATGGATATGAGCTTGTTCCTCAAGTCGAAGACCTCGCGCTTCATCAGAGCTTGTGCCTGTTCAAATTTCTCAATGTAGTCTCCTACACGGCAGTCCGCCAGCATATCTGAAAGCACCGCGTATCCTTCGTGCAATCTTGCGATATCTGTCAATAGAAGCTCATCATTCAACGCGTCCAGTGGTGTCTCAGACTTGAGCACGGCTGGCCATGACTGATTGGTTGCTTCGGGTTGCTGGTATTGCAGGAACGCTGAGAGCGAGCGACAATTGATACCTAGGGTGTATACCATTGAGTTAATATCCGAGTACAGCCGCTCGATCTGTGCCGGTATGCCAGTCTTTTGTGTCTCCTCGCGGGGTCGGGGTTGATATGTGACGAAATCGTCCAATGTTTCAGAGGGAGTAATGGGCCTCTCCAGCTCCTGGCGTAGCCTTTCATCCTCGTCATCCTCGAGTGGCGCAAGCTCCTCAGCATCCGCTTGTGCCTTCTCCCGTGTAAGAGCTTCGCGACGAGCCTTCTCCTTGGCTGCTTCTTCCTCCCTCGTCCTCGCAGCTTGGGCGGCCAGTCCAGATCTCTGGTATTCGGCTTTTCGTTGATCGATGATGGATCGAGGATGCGCCGGTGCACTAACCGATCTCGAGGCATCTGCTCGAAGACCATCGATCGAAAAAGCCTGCCTCACAGGGCTAGGCGACCGTGGACTTTCTTGTGGTTTGGGAGGTGCGAAAACAGGCCCTGCACCAACTTCGCCGAAGAGCGGTCTGGCGGGTTTGGGAGCTGCGGAGGCTGGAGTAACCTTTGTAAACAACCCACCCGTAGGACTTGTTTCTGGACTCCTGTCGCCGCTCTTGAACGAGCTCTCCGGAGATGTCTCTAAATGCTCTGTTGGTTCCTCTGTGACGTCCTCCTCTGGACTCTCCTCGACTTCCTCTCCTTCGTCCTCGAAGTCGGAACTGAAGTCATCTTCGTCGTCGTCTGGTAGTTCTGGGTTGGCCTCTTCTACCTGACCTGCCCTGGGCACTGGAAGGAAGTCTGGTGGTAGAGGTGCGTCGTCTGGCGGTGTTTTCGATGTATGTGATGATGCCGATGTCTCCCCCGATACATATCGCGGCTTGCTGACGGTATCCGGAGGAAGCGGTGCCTCAGGAATGGTCTTGAGATCAACAGGCTCGTCCTCGCTCGCAGGTTCCTTCTTGATCTCTGGACGTGCTCCCGTAGAATTGAAAGTAGATGCTGGTACGCTCTTTTGTACGGCGGCTGGTGTCTGGGTTATGGGTTGAGAGCCAAACATGGCCAAATGAGAGGGCTTTGGGGTTTCTTTGGGAGTTGTGGAGGACAAGGGCTGGAAGGACCATCCCGGGGTGTTATTTTGGGCCAATGGAGTTGTACTTTGGTTCGGTGGCGGGCCGAATATGGTGGACACAGCTGGCACGGGAGTAGTTTTGGGTTGCGTAAGGGTGGAAGGAGGAGTGACCAACGTCTGAGGAGGCTTCATTGAGATCTCGGGTGAAGATCTCTGGGTCGACATATCCTGAATTCTATCAGAATCGGCCTCACTCGGTTCGCTTTCCTCGTCCATTTCCTCTTCTTTGTTGTGGGTGGGTGACAGTGCAGATTTGTTATCGCTTAGCATGTCGCCAAATGAAGATCCAAAGGAAAAGCCACTTGGTTCTTTGGGCGGTGGTAGGTCGTCTTTCACCGTCCCATCCCCCCGGAATGAGGACTGCAACTTGAAAGCATTTGCCGACCCAAAAGAGCTGAGGGTATCACCAGGCTTTTTGGTTGCAAAGGGTGAATCTTGGGATTTATTGGAGCTGAATACATTCCCTGGTGCTTGAGCAAAGGGGGCCGTCCTACTTGCGGCACCAAAAGGGCTTTGGCTGCCTTGTCCTGAGGTGTCTCCCGCAAAAGAAGCAAAGCCTCCTCCCTTTGAGAACGAGGCAAAGCCTGAGTTGCTGGAGTCAACCCCAGCTTTCGCAAATGGGCTCGAGGTGGGAGCGGGACCAAAGGCAGAAGTCTGTCCAAATGCAGGAGTCCCTCCGATCGTCGAGGGTTGTCCGAAAGCGGACGGTCGACTTCCCAAGGCACTCGCTGATCCAAAGGCAGGGGGATTGGCCGCTCCCATGGGTGTAGCTGAACCAAATGCAGCCTTTCCAAAGGCCGGTGTCGATGCTGCACCAGCAGTAGAGCCAAATCCCGTACTGGCCCATGAAGGTTTGTCAGACGTGATCTGGGAGGAAGTCCCAAATGGTTTTGCAGACGCGGCACCGAAGGGTGCAGGGGCTATGGGCATGCCAAAGCCTCCACTTGAAGACTGTCCGAAAGGACCAGTAGAACGTGGTTCACCAGATGTAGAGGAGGCGGCAACGGCAGCGGCTGGTGCTGGTGACGGTGACCGAACGGCAGGTGCTGAGCCTTCCTTTGCGGCTTGTACAGAAGCAAACCCGGAGAAAAGAGTCTTTGAACGGACTGATTCGTTGTATATGATCCACCAGCCCACTAGAATACCTTCATTATTCAAAACGAGCAAACACGGTACAGGTCCAGCTGTCTCTTCAATTTCCGGGTCTGAGGGGATCGGATTCGGAACTTTTTCAGAACTAGACAAGTCCACTACCATACCGATAGGCGACGTGTCCTGGAAAGTTGTGGATAGGGGAAGCTGAGCGCGTCTCGTATCATCTTCGATCGTGGTGAAAGTAAATGCTGAAACAACAGGATCTTCTTGTGACAAGGCTTGGTCCGACTTGGAGATCAGCCCGACGTCCGTAGCGGTCGTGGCAGTCACTATTAACAAGTCTTGAATATGGGGCTGAAAGTTTCTCAGTCTCGAGATGAAATGGAAAGCAGGTAATCTGGCCATCCCGAATGGTGGCAGGATCTCTGGGAGCTTCTGGAATGTGTAGTTTGTCGTTTTAGGCTCCCTCTGCACGATGTAGTACTCTGATGGCGGAATTTCATCGCCTGTACTGTTGGGCGTATAAATGATGAAGAAGGTATCATTCTCGAGCCATGAGATGCCAGAGACGTGCGAGTCTGCGGGAATGCTTGTTGACTTGGGAATGTTTGCAACCACAGTGCCATCCGGTTTCATCTGGACTGCTGTCCCGTCCGCCATGCCTGCAACCAATTGCTTGCCCCTATTACTCCACGACAGACAGCTTGCACCTGTCTTGAGCACATTGCCTTCACTGCCAGATTTAATACCTCCAGCCTTCAAGTCCAATAGCATGAGATCGCCATTGGCAGTGATGATAGCGAAGAGTTCCGCAGATTCGACGACCGGATTTGGCGCAACTACTCGCAGGTTCTGACCGTTGATGGGTATCTCCAACGCAGGAGTTAGGTTGCCCTTCTGCAAGGTTTCGGCCTGGAAGGCTGCGATTCCCGCTGAGGTCGAGACAACGAGAACGCTCTCATCGCAGGAAAATGCGAGATGAGAGACTCGCGGATATGGTAGCCTGATCTCTGGTTGAAATGGCCTCGTCTGGCTCTTCTCAGGGGGTTGAGAGCGGAAAGCTTCTCGGATCTTAGAAGTAGATGTGATGTAGACGGCATCCGGTCCTGCTGCAGCTAGCAAGCCTCTAGCTGATGCGACACTGAGTAATGACGACGAGGGAGGGGGAAGACTGTCGGCAGGCCATGGTGTTGGAAGCAGCTGAACTTTCGACTCGCCATTCAAGGCAGCAAACCCCAACTCGTTTGTCTGAATTTCTTGTAATTCTGCTCCCTCTTTGACATTTACACCAAGAGAACCAACAGGTGAGCCGCTTGACACGGCGTTCGAAAAACTAAACGCCATTCTCAGTCGCGGTAGTTCGGCCGATAGCGACCGTCTTGCGTCAGTGGGCGAGAGGGGGGATGAGACATGCGTGTTTGATAGATTTCGTCTTGGAGTTGGTGTCGTGAAGGTAAAGGAATGTCGCAGGAGTGCCCTGGGCCTCCAAACCGATGGGGTTTTCTTGGGTTCAGCAATTTTGAGGAACAGTCATAGAGACTTAGGCAGCGAGGGAAATCCGCATCATTTCTTGATGGGACAAAAAGGCGGTGCGTAACTGTTGACCCGACCAGGCGACAGCCTGCGGAAACCAAATAATATGAAAAGTCGCGACGAGGCATTGCAATATCGCGTTCGTGTGCGACACCGTAGTTTACGGCGAATCAGTGGAACTGAAACTGCACCTGCGACAGATGAATTGCGGGCTGCGATTGTGACTCTGGACTGTGGGTGATCAACCCCAAACCCTCAACCCTTTACCGACTCGCCGAGCACAAGATCCCCACTGGCACCACTACAACCGGGACTCCAACTACGATGTTCAACTACAAAACCCCCACTGGTCCCTTGTCGTCCTTGCTCTCCTTGTCTACGCCGATCGCCTCGTATTTAAGGCTTGTCTTTGAGGTTCTCGTTGCAGCCACCGGGGGCTCGTCCATATTGATCCATGAGACACAAGACCAAGTGTACGAGGTACAAAGTGTTCAGTCACGGAACCCTTCTTTCCTGCATTTAGCTGCCTGGGACAAAATTCACATGCGATTTACAACACATAGCAGTGAGGTTCTTGGACAGACTTTGGGAAATCCATCTTGGTCACACATCTTGGCACATACATGAAGTGAAGAATCCTCCACGGAGGTTCGTTCATATCGCCTCGGAAGTTTCCCGACCATATTTCAATCATATCCAAACACGGCGAGACGGGCTTCCAACAGGGGGTTGCACATCTCCACGGAAAGTGGTGAATGAAAAAATGGATCCTCCTTCCGAGTCGTCTTTCGCTGACTCTCTCATCCGGTGGAACTACATACTTTGTATGCTTGGTCCTCGTCTTGACACCCGGAAGATGTTGCCATGATTCGCAGTGCCAACACGTGGCGCAAGCCACCAGTCACTTTGGGGTCTGGGGAATACCCATTCAAACAATATCTACTCGGCAGGAAGCCAATCTTCTGTTTTTGCCATGAGTTTCTCCTCATCGAGCGCGAATCTTTAGGCCCTGACAGGCTAGCCGAGGATACTCGTCAAATTACCCCCCTTTTACCCAGTCATGCCAGTCTAGCTAAGACACTATCAGAGTCGTCTTGTTCAGCCATCATCAGAGTCCAAGGAGCCAGTTACGAGAATCCTAACCGTTTGGAGACTTTGACCTCGGTGGGTTCCCCACAAACCTGGGGTATTCGAGACCTCATCCTCTACCCTCCACACTTCCGCCGGCGAAAGTCCGCAGGCTGGACTTTGAACCATCAGGCCATGAGCCAATCACTATCGCGTCCATGAACCTGGTTCTCGCTTCTGGCTTTGTCGCGACCCTTCCGTCTTGAGTTTAGACGATTCTACTGACCTGACATAGCTGCTTCCGCAGGTCTAGGCCTTGGCCACATCTCAAAGTCTGACCAGGAAAGCATGTTAGGAGATCCAATCAATTACTGGACTGCTCTCTATCAGGACTGGATGCCTAGTGTTTTGTGACAAACCGTCTGCCTTTGTTTCTCTTAACTCGCAGAACAGTTGACACCACTCGATCATGTACCGAGTACCTCGTGGCTTGTCCCTGCAATCCGGAGTTTTCCAGCAGCACGCCCGAGGTCGAGATATAAAGCTCATGCACGCAGTCTAATCGTGTCAGGCGGTTCTCCATTTCTTTCTATCTTCTGTTCAGAAGGCGCCTCTGTATTTGCAGAAGAGTCTCACAGCCTCAAAGTTGGGTATATACGTTTAATAGACGTTTTGTCTCATAATGGGGAAACTCATTCCCAATGCCTTTAATCTGGCAGTTGTCATCTTCGTCGCGCTGGGTTCGACGGCGTGCTCCTATGGAATGGCCATTATAGGGTAAGACATGCTCACTTCGTACTGTATCAAAACAACAGACTGACACGCATTCAGCTCTACGATAGGACAGCCGAGCTTCTACGAGTCTCTGAAACTTGCTCCCGCAGGCGAACCAGGCTATGGTCGAACCACAGAATATATCGGTGCTTTCAATGGTGAGTTCCTCCAACTCGCATGTAGAGACAAGAAGACGTGCTGACATCCCGGTTGTCCAGGTGTGAACTCCGCTGGGTCTGCTATTGGCGCGGCAGCCTGTGCCTACTTCGCCGACAAGTATAGTCGCAAGCACACCATCCAAGTGGCAGCTGTCATCCTCGTTATCGGTGCAGCTATTTGCGCAGGCTCTGTAAACAATGCCATGTTCATGGTCGGTCGTGTCATCAACGGCCTTGGTGTAAGTCTCCAGGGATTCCCCGACGACCTTGTGGGGGCTCGATGATCCTGCTTGCATGTTAACCATCTTATAGATCGGTGCTTTGGTGACGGCTATTCCCATGTACCAGGCAGAAGTGTCAACACCAGAAAGTCGCGGCTTCATGGTGTCGATGCATGTAAGCGCTTTCAAACAGTCTCGTGGTTCATTCTGCCGTTACTGACGATCCATAGGGAGTTATGTTCGCCATGGGCTACACCCTTTCTGGGTTTATCGGCTTTGGGGTATACTTTGTATCGGCAAGCGGTTCAAAGTCATCATTCCCATGGCGATTCCCTATCGCATTCCAGATGGTTCCCGCCCTCCTCCTTCTCGTCGGCTCTCCGTGGCTGCCATACAGCCCTCGTTGGCTCATGATGCACAAGCGGTACGACGAGGCCCACGAAGTAATCAAGCGCCTGCACAGGTCGAAGGGTGACCCTCATGACTCTCTTGCCCGCAAGGAGTACTATCAGATGAAGAAGCAGGTTGAGTTGGACCATCAGATCAAAGCCACCACTTCCAAGTGGGAAGTGTTCAAGACAGCGCCCAACCGGAGACGGGCTCTCGTGGCCTTTTTACTCATGTGGAACAACCAGTTCACGGGAGTCTTGATCATCGCGAACTATGGAGTCATTCTCTACACTCAGCTCGGCATGACGGGTTATATGCCACTACTACTCAGTGCCTTGTGGGTCTTGTCAACCGTAAGTCTCCCAGATCTGCGCCAGTTCTACTGTTCTCACACACTAACGCATACTTATAGTTCCCTGGGAACATCTTCTGTGCCTTTTTCGTGGAAAGATTCGGCCGACGGAGATTCATGATCATAGGATTGAGTGGTATCCTCGTCAGTTTGATCTGTGAAATTGCCATCCAAGCGACCTACTTAGGCACCGACAACCACGTGGCGTTGGGATTTGGAGTCTTCTTCATATTCTTGGTGAGTTTTTGGCCCTCAATGAGCAACATCCATGTATCGAAATTACGCACCATGCATTTGCCTTTTGAGCTCCTTTTCTCACTGACCTCTCATTTGTAGTTCATTACACCATTCTGGTCGACTTTCATGGACGCCAGCCAATTCCTCTATGTGTAAGTCTTCCTCTGTCGACCAATGTGGAGTCAATCCTGGTTACTGACATGGAATGGAAGGTCTGAAATATTCCCGACGCATATTCGTAGCCAGGGTATGGCTGTCGGTATGTGTGGTCTCTACCTGGCAGACATCATCCTGCTTGTTGCGGGTCCGATCGCGCTCAATAATATCGGCTGGAAATTCTTCTTGGTCATGATTATCCCTACGGCTTTCCACCTTGTCTTCGTCTACTTCATGTGCCCTGAGACCAAGGGCCGAAGCTTGGTATGTTCGATCATGATTCCTTTGGGTGTCTGACTTTGTATTGATACGTACTCCAGGAAGATATCAATGCCCAATTTGGCGAGCAGGTTGCAATCCACTACTTTGGTGCCACCGAAGCTGAGAAGGAGGAGATGGAGAAGGCTGCGCAACAAGACGAGGAGAATGAACTTCGCCAACGGGCTCCCAGCACTGAGAAGGCCAGGGGAGTACAGGAGCAGGAGCTTGTGGAGCCCAAGGCCTGAAGAGGGGGACAAAGGTGGACTTCAGCGGCTCCTGATGTCTGTTGGATGGATTCTCTGCCTATATCCTCACTGCCGAGTCCAGCTGTATCTAAAACAACCCACAGGCGTCAACGCAGTCCACAATGCAAACTTGAGTACAGATAATCACCTAGGTAGAGAGGAGAGGAAACTTATCTTGATGCTACTAGAAGAATGTAAGGCTGATGTCTGGCTAAATTGGGCTAGTGTGAACCGTCCGCTTTAAGCAGCGAGTCCTCGCGGTGCCGCGTCCTCTGGAGTATTGCGCATCACGAAAGCTGCCTTCACATCCGCTACTTGACCAACAGTGTTTTGTCTCTTCCAGCTTCTCCTCCCCGGTAAACACCATCTCTCTGTTTTGACAGCCCGATCATCAAGTCCTTCGATCTGCATCGATCCCTGCGTATTCAATTTATCTGGACTCGGTCGTCTTTTCGCAGTTACTATCCCCAATAACGGCTCTGCGCCTCCGCCGCAAGAATGCCCGGCTTCGACTTCAGCAACTACAATCGCAACGCAGCCCTCCATGCACGGGGTGTACCGTTACCAAAGGCAACTAGTACAGGGACAACTATCGTTGGGTGCATATTCGACAATGGTGTGGTGGTACGTGAGCAAATCTAATTTCAATTACTGCTCGTGAGAATTGAGCACACCTGACTAGCTGAGTAGATCGCCGCAGACACAAGAGCCACAAGCGGACCTATAGTCGCAGACAAGGTCAGTACACCCCTAACTATAGCTAGCGAAGTCGATAACCATTTCTGACCTCGCGCAGAATTGTGAAAAACTGCATTATATCTCTCCCAATATCTGGTGCGCTGGTGCCGGCACCGCAGCAGACACCGAGTTCACCACCGCTCTCATCTCCTCCAACCTCGAACTACATTCCCTCTCCACCGGCCGCACGCCCCGCGTGGTCACCGTGATGACAATGCTGAAGCAGCACCTGTTCAGATACCAAGGCCATATTGGTGCCTACCTGGTTGTTGCGGGTGTTGATCCCACAGGTGTGGGATTATTCACAGTACATGCCCACGGATCAACAGACAAGCTCCCCTACGTGACTATGGGCTCCGGTTCGCTTGCGGCCATGGCAGTCTTCGAATCAACGTGGAAGAGAAACTGCAACAGAGAGGAGGCCATCAAGATCTGCTCAGACGCAATTTTGGCCGGTATCTTCAATGATCTGGGATCAGGGAGCAACGTCGATGTTTGTGTGATTGAGAAAGGCAAACCGTCGCAGCTGTTGCGAAACTACATCAAACCAAACGAGCGGGTAAAGAAGGAACGCAACTACAAGTTCGCACGAGGCACGACTGCGGTGTTGAATGAAAAGGTCATCACAAAGGAGGAGATTGGACGCTATGTTACTGTGCATGAGATTGGCAGTGGAAGTGACTCGGATAGCCTGGTGGTCGTGGAGAAGATGGACGTGGACGAGGTATGAGAGTGGTTAGGCTGAAAAAGTTGCACATGTATCATCATTGCTGTATCAGGCTTCTTGATGGACCAAGCTCATCCAACCAGGCATAAATGTGGCAGGACATGGGCAATGGCGCAAAGGAGCATCAACAGGAGAACAACAGGTTTCAAGGTCGTGGAGTCGATAAGGGAACTGACCCCTCTGATGTAGATCGACAGGCATTGAAATGTGAGCTTGATCAGGTGTCTGCCCATATCGAAATGCGCCGTGCGTTGCAGCGCGTTCATGGGATGGCAAAGTCATAGACTACTGCCGATAGACTTCGTGCTGTCGCCGTGACAGCGTCAATCTCGAAGTAGCCTCTACATTTAATGTACAGTACAAGCAAGACGCATCACTTGATCTAGTGGTATGGTAAAGGTCATAGAGCCATTTTCCTACTGGGTCTTTTACGAGTAGAAATTGCCCCATTCATGCTGAGCGGAGCATTACTATAAAGGCCACGTTTCTCCCGAGATCCTTCAACATATCCTCAACCAGGCTGACTCTCGCGGAGAAGGTTGTCGACGTGCTATCCTTGAGTGGCATCGGTGAACATGCTCACCAATTCAAGTTGACAGTGGTCCTCTAGGAGCGGCTTTTCCTTGAGGATCACCTCCTCTGACGACGAACCCTCAGGGCCTCTTCACAACCACCAGGATTTATTCCATCTCAACACTTCGACATGTCAAGAGTTGAAGCATCTCGCCAGCCTGGAAATGGTGCCCTCTTGCTCATCTTGATCCAAGTTGCCTCCAGAGCGTTCACATTCTTCGGCAACCAGTTCCTTCTTCGCTTTCTATCTCCATCGTTGTTGGGCATCGCCGTCCAACTCGAACTTGTCTCCGTGACCAGTCTATACTTTGCACGAGAGAGTCTTCGTGTGGCTTTACAACGGCCGCGCGTCTCTGCACAGTCATCGAATGCCAATTCATCTGAAAAGCAAGAGCAAAATGCGGTGGGGATCGAGACACAAACTGTTGTCAACCTCTCCCATCTGGCCGTACTCTTGGGACTGGGTATTTCCACATTATTCGGTCTCTCATATCTACGCAGCGCATCGGACGAAGTCCTCGACAGTCCCTACTTTGAGATTGCATTCCGAATCTACACAGTGGCGACGCTGGTCGAACTCTTTGCCGAACCAGCCTTTGTTGTCATCCAGCAGAAAGCTCTCTACAGGGACAGGGCGCGGGCAGAGACCTGTGCCGCAATGGCAAGATGTCTTGCAGCTTGTATTTTCGCGGTCGTTGGACATCAGGAGGGCGTCGCTCCGTCCATTTTACCCTTTGCCGTGGGACAGGCAGCATTCGCCATCACCATCTTGGCTCTGTACTTCCTCCCAACGATAAAGCTGTTGAGAGCCGAACATTTCAGCCTCATACTGAAGCGAATACATTCGCCCTCCTCAGACCAGACCTACTACTTCAAACTCTTCCACAAGACGGTCCTCTCCCTAGCGGCAACCATGTACATGCAGTCGATCTTCAAGTTGCTCCTCACCCAAGGCGACGCCTGGTAATGAGTTTCTTTTCCACGCTCGCAGACCAAGGTGCCTTTGCTCTGGCCTCCAACTACGGCGGCCTGCTCGCTCGCCTGGTCTTTCAGCCTGTGGAGGAGAGTAGTCGCAATACTTTCGGACGGCTTCTCTCCCCATGTCCGCCCAGCAGTGACAAAGAACTGGCATCTTCGGCATCGCAAAACAAGAGCCTCCCGCAGGCGAACGACAATGCCCGCCGCGGCCTATCCTACCTCTACACGACTCTCCACGTCTACCTCCTCTTCTCTCTGCCCCTGATCAGCCTTGCCCCTGAAATCCTTCCAACCGTTATCCCCTTCGTCCTCTCCCCGCAATGGCGCACTCCCTCGACAGTTGTCCTCCTGTCCACCTACTGCTACTACATCCCACTCATGGCGGTCAATGGGATCCTCGACGCGTTCGTCACGAGCGTGGCTTCTCCCGCACAGCTGCGGAGCCAGAGTCTCTGGATGCTTGTCTTCACGGGAGTCTACGGGGTCGCCGCATGGGCCATGTTGAGACTGTGGAATTTGGGGAGCGTCGGCCTCGTGGGCGCGAACATGGTGAACATGGCCCTGAGGATCCTGTGGAGCTTGTGGTTTTTGAGGATCTGGGTTACGCAACGCGAGGACGAGTCCGGGCAGAAGAGACGGGCCGGCGCAATGCTGCTCAAGGAAGCGGTGCCCGCGAAGGCGAGCATCGCCGTCACGCTGCTTGTGATGCTGGGCCTGAAGGTGGGTGCTTTCTTTACGGCCACGAACGCTGGCAAGGGGTCGCTGGATCTGCAGTTTCTAGGGATCTGGACCAGCAGCGCCGTGGTTCTTGGTTCTACCATGTGAGTCTTTGCTCTTTCCTTTTCTCTCCTGCAATCGCATTTCGTTTCTAGGGAGGTTTATCATCTAGTCTCGTCCACATGTCTAACCAGTCCCATCTGTCTGATTGATCAAATGATTTTCTAGTCTCATCACTGAGCACCAATTCCTCTTTGAGCTCCTCGAATCCGTCGTCCCACAACGCCTTGCTGCAAAGATTCCGAACTTTTTGAAACCATCTCCAACAAAATCGACAGGCAAAGCTACGAGATAACCGCATGACAAAGATTTTTTTAGGGACACATCTTATATATCAATCGTCAAAGGTGATTTTGGTCGAGGTCGTCTTCTCCCCTTCCTCTGCCTCACGATAAAAGGCGCCGTACTCGCTGTGGACCTTCTTCTTCACCGTGGTGCCGAACCTCAACAGATTTTCGGGCACGTCCTGCTTGGCAGCTTTCAAAACGTTGATCAGCGCGCCGGCGAGGCCCTTGTCCTGTTCGGTGAAGAATGTGATCGCGAGGCCGTCCTTGCCGGCGCGGCCCGTGCGGCCGATGCGGTGGACGTAGTCTTCTGCGGTTAGGGGGAAGGTGACGTTGATGACGAGCTTCACCTCGGGGATGTCTAGGCCCCGAGCTGCCACGTCTGTGGCCACGAGGAGCGTCGTGGCGCCCGACTTGAACGATTCCAAGCTGTTGATACGCGCAGACTGCGACATGTCTCCGTGGATTCCCGCGACGTTGAACCCGCGCGACCGGATGAAGTTCTCGATCCGGAGAGCCTCCTTCTTGTACAAGCAGAAGACCAGGATGCGGTCATTGCGCTTTGGACCTGCCGTGTGCTGCTTCAACAGCTGCAATAGACGCTGCTGCTTCTCCATGCCGTCAATGACCTCGACTTTCTGCACGATCCGGTTGTTGGCTCTCAATTCTCCAGAGTCATCGGTGTCCTCGCGCCCGATGGTGATTTTGACGGGTTGCTGCATGAACGTCGCCGCCAGCTCGCGGATCGATTTCGGCCACGTGGCGGTGAACATGGCCGTCTGTCGCTTCTTCGAGGACGGCATTTGGGAAATGATCTGTTTGATGTCGTCTTCGAAGCCCTTGTCGAGCATCCGGTCTGCTTCGTCGAGGACCAGATACCGCGTCTTGGAGACGTCGACCGTGCCATCGGACATGAAGTCCTTTAGTCGACCTGGAGTTGCCACGACGATATTTGCACCTTTCAAACTGCGACGCTGCTCGTCCTTGTTGGTCCCTCCGTATATGCATGCGGCCTTGAGCTTCTGAGTGGTTTTGCTGAGCCTGTCTAACTGTTCAAACACTTGGATCGCAAGTTCCCGTGTCGGTGCCACAATGACGGCTCTGATACCCTTCTTTTTCTCTTGCGAGGTCAGGCGGACAACGAGAGGCAGGCCGAATGCCAGGGTCTTTCCACTGCCTGTCTCTGCCACGCCGACCACGTCTCGACCGGCTAGGAGGAAGGGCCAAGCGGCGGACTGGATAGACGAGGGCTTTTGGAAGGAGGAGAAGACGTCCGAGAATTGAGAGGCCAACTCTTGAGGGAGTTGCGAGAAGGCGAGGATAGGTTGTACATCTGTATTCTGTGGATCGAGAATCTGCACGGATTGTGTCTTTAAGAAATTATCGACTTCAGCTTGTCGGAGGTTTCCAATGGCTGATACAGGCTTGGGGACAGTAGAACCGTTGACATCGGCGGTGGTATCCTCCTTGGCCTCTGGGACCGGGGTTGAGTTGGCTGTAGCCTCAGTCGATGAGGGTGTGATATCTTGTAAACGCAGGGCTTCCTTGCGGTCTCTCTTCCTCCTCTTGCGTTCTTGCTTGGCCAATTGAGCGGCCTCATCTTCGAGTTTATGTTTGCTCATGTTGACCGTCCTTGGAGTACTTCTGTTTGTCTGTTGAAAGAGGGGGAAGGAAGTAAAATCGGCGGAAAGATACTGGCCGCACCAAATCTTGTCCGCCACCGCAATTGAGAATTTTGAGAAAATTAAATTTCGAGGCCTTCGGAGTGCGGGACCGAGGGTCTATTACTCCACCGTATTGTAATTATGTCAGCAAGACTCGTCTCAAATCACCACCAGCAGCCCCGCATGTGTCCCCTGTTGACACACCTGCAGCACAAAAACTGCCATCTCCTTGCATTATTACATCCATTGACATTAGACTGGTTACAGCTTTGGCTTGCTCTTGTCCATGAAAGCCTTCATCGCCGCCTTGGCCTCATCACTGTTCAACCTCACTTTGAGATCCACCGCTTCCCACATTCCCGCCTCTCGCTGCTCTGCCAACACGGTAGGCCGATTCACCTGCGCCTTAGCCATTTTTAGACTCTCGGCGCTATAGGTGCCTATTCTCTTTGCAATCTTGAAGACCTCGTCTCGGAACGCGTCGACCGTGTCACCCCCAATGACCTTGGTCACCATCCCCGCGTCGTACATCTCCCGCGCATTGAGCTTCTCGGACGCCAACAGCAGCGCGTTGGCCCGCTGTTTGCCCATGACCTTGGGGAAACTCCAACTCGACGCCCCTTCCGGGACGAAACCCAGACTCATAAAGGGTGTCTGGAACACGGCGGCCTTCTCCCAAGCATAGACCAGATCGAAATTCCACAGCTGTGTGCACCCCCATCCGATGGCTGCGCCGTGGACCGCAGCGATGAGCACTTTCGGGTGGCCCTGTAGCTCGTCCCCGAGTTTGCGACCTGCCTCGATTTCCTGCTCGATTGTCGGTCCTGCTTGGCCCGGTGGGAGCAGCACTTTCCCAGCGCAGTAGTGCTTCCCTTTGCCGGTGAGGACGATCACCCTGATTTCGGGGACATTGCGTGTCCAGCGAAGAGCGTCGGCCAAGTCGTGGTATTGCTGGAGGGTGAAGGCGTTGGAGATCTTGGGTTGGTTGTATTCCAGCAGCAGTGTCCCCGGTGACAGCCTGGTTGAGAGGACGGTCTGGTAGTTTGGGGGTGTGTCGGTCATGGTGGAGGTGAGTTCTTCACGATCACGCAGCTAGGAGAGGGGGAAAGCAAACAAATGCGACCGGCACGTCGACGAGGACTGTACAAATGGTTCTGGCACTTTCACCTACACGCCATGCATCATTTTCTAACACTTTGAGGGATCTTGAGCCCTCAAGGAGAACGGGCCTTCTGTGCTATGGACCTCGGAAGCAAGGCTATCTTGTTGTGGCAAGACCCCGCATCCCCCACAAAGTGTCTTGTCGGTAAGGCTCTGGGCGTGGAGGAAAAAGCTGTGGAGTTTTATTCCCGGTATATTGTCTTGCGTGAGTTGAGCTCTACCCCGGATGAACGTGACCTCTCTCGTCAGTACCTACAAGAAATCAACGACATAGTTTTCTTGACATCGATTCTGTAACAGGCGACCTGCATTGACCCCGTTCTAGCTGTGTGACCATCTATTTGCTACGGTCCGAGCTGACCTCGGTAGACCGTTCTCGGGTATACATAACCGCGTTGTTCAACCACAGTCGTTCCTGGGTGTACAAAAGGTCTGGTTCTCAGACGGAAGCCAGCCTTGTTGTCACGGTCATTGAGCAGCCATGGCGACGACTATTGACGTCGAAGCTATCAAGAAACGCTCATGGAGTGTGACGAGCAGCTACACTCCCAACAACATCATTACCTACAACATCGCCCTGGGTGTCAAGGGCACAGATTTGTCGCGATGCTTTGAAGCACATCCCGACTTTGCGGCCGTGCCGACATTCGCCACTCTCCCCGTCATCTCAGTCATGCGTGAAGTCACGTACGGGATGATGGAATTCCTCCCGAACTTCCAGGCGCATAATCACGTCCACGGCGAGCACTATCTCGAGATGAAGGGGACGTTTCCAAAGCAAGCGACACTACACACTACCGCACGCGTGGTGGATATTGTGGATCGAAGGACTGGCGTCACCGTCGCTGTGGGCATCACTACCGTCGACGCAGCCACGGGCGTGGAGATCTGCTACAGCGAGTGGACATCCTTCGTCATGAAAGTCCCCGGGGCTGGGGCTTCGACGAAACCCATACCTCGCGGTGCAGCCACAGCCACACACCCAACGCCCACAGATCGCAAGCCGGACGCTGTGGTGGAATACCAAACCTCGCCGGAGCAAGGAGCCCTGTACCGCGCCGCGTCGGGAGATTTGAACCCCCTACACATCGACCCGGCCGTTGCCAAAGCAGGCGGCTTTCCGGGGCCGATCCTGACGGGTACGTGTACCGTGGGAATGGGTGTGCTGCACATCATTGACACGTTTGCCGGCGGCGACTTCAAGAGGTTCCAGAGCGTGAAGTTGAGGCTGAGCAAGCCTGTGTATCCCGGCGATGTGGTGCGGACGGAGATGTGGCGAGAGGATGGGGGAAGGAAGATTCTGTATAGACAGGTTGTGGGCGACAGGGTGGTGATTTCGCAGGCAGCGGTCGTCCTGAGGGATGCTTCTGAGGTGCTGAAGGCGAGGCTGTCCTAGTTGGCTGGGTACGCGGTCAGTCAGTATATGGTTTATCACTCGTACCGCATTAGCTGGCAGAGGGAAACTCTGGTCCGTGAACCCCATCCACCCTATACGTTTGCACCAGAATTACTTCCTATCTCTCGGAATACACCTTGCCAACGCTGCGATAATCCTGTTCACACTTTTCTCCCCTTTAGCATAGAGTCTCAGGCTACTGTACTCACCGTACTCGCTACTCTAGATAGGTATGTATGTACCTCGTACGCATCGAGGCATGTAGGCACGTTCCCCATCTTCCCCACACGCTTAACCCTCCGACGCCTCCCCCCCAAGCGGAGCCCCTGAAATTCAAGGCTGGTGCGCTACTTGTCGCTCCTCCCATTCATCTCCTCAAACGGACTTTGCTACTTTCTCTTTTTTTTTTACCGAAATTTTCCTCGGCATTCTGCCCTACGAGACCCAAATGTGTCAGAATTTCTGACATGATTGAGCTGTACGAGAAGGCATGTCTGTCAGAGAGTTAGACTCGGCCAGACCGTAGCACCAGTGGGAAAGAAATGGCCCCTCCACCACACCAGCTGCGAGCGGAGGTTTGGGTAGAGAACCCGACCGAGTAGTAGTGCTCTAGGCTGGGCTGGGAAGGGCCTGAGATCCGGGGGTGTTCGGTTACAGCACCACGGCACCACAGGAGCGCAGGACTACAGGACATACGTACGGCGTGATACTACCTATCTAATTACCTCCCTGGCTGTCCTCTACACAACAGTGCAGGTGCCTTTGCGCTGTCTTCCCTTGCATCAGCTCTTACAGACAGACAAGTCTTGACCCCTGCCCTTGCCCCAGTGCGGTACGGTACCAGACACCACAGATATATACAATATACACACGATCTTGAGGGCGAGGAACCACGACCAGTCCAGTCCAGTCCAGCAAAGATGCCATGGCTCAGTCAGGATCACTACCCGTTGCCCCAGAAGGACTTGATCTCACTCGTCTTTGACAAATGCGCCCATGATCCTGATAAACCCGTCAGTATATTTCTCATTGTGTCTATCTATCAACTATTCACCTTCCTTTGACCCATTGAGGTTGTCCCCCCCTTCCCTCTCCAGCATAACCCAACAGCCCTCTACGCAAGAGGAACGAGTCTGACCCCCGAGAAAAATGAACAAAAGGTCTATCACGATCTAGAAGACCCCAGTCGCACCATATCATGGCGGCAAGGACGCTCCTTCACCAAAAAACTCGTCGCCGGCTTCCGCAAGGCTGGGCTGAACAGGGGGGATTGTTTCAGCATTGCGGCGTTTAATGATGTGAGTTCCTCGTACATTAGTTTTCTTCCCTTTTCAAAGAACAAAGCTCCAGAGGGAAACCACGCGTCGTCTCTTGTTCCCTCTATCCTACCTTCCTCTAGCAGGTCTCGGGCTCTGATTGAACTTTTCGAAATCAAAAGATCATGTACTCGATGCTCTTCCTCGGTGGTGTGGCAGCAGGAGGTATTTTTAGGTAAGTGTTATCCTTATTCCGCTACGAGGGAAGATGTGTTTGGAATGGGACATGCCCCTATCGTCCCATCCATTCTGCCACCTTCTAAGTTTCCTTTCTCCCTTTTTTTTTGTCTGGAGAAACCTGGCTGAGGAACAAACCCTCCAGTGGGACGAACCCGGCGTACCAAGTCTATGAGATCCGCCACCACATCCGCATGGCGCAGGTCAAGATGTTCATCGTGGAACCCGAAGTGCTGGGTCCGGTCCTGGAGGCGGCGGAGCTCGAGGGTCTCACACGGGACAAGATCTTCATCTTCAACACGCGGCCGCAGCAAGACGTCCCCGAGGGGTTCCGGAGCTGGGAATGGCTCCTGTCGCAGGGAGAGGAGGACTGGGTGCGCATCACGGACCTCGAGGAGCTGCAGCGCACCGAGGTGGCGCGGCTCAACACGTCCGGGACGACGGGCCTGCCCAAGACGGCCATGCAGTCGCACTACAACGCGACGTCGTGGCACACGATGCTGCACGACATTGCGCGCGTGCCCTGGACGGTGCGCAACCTGTACACGCTGCCGGGGTTCCACGTCGCCACGGTGCCGCTGGTGCACGCCTGCCCGCTGATCACGGGCGACCAGTGCTGGATCATGCGGCGGTTCGAGCTCGAGGGGTTTCTGGCGGCTCTCGAGCGCCACCGCATCACCAACATCGGCATTGTGCCCCCGCTCGTCATCGCCATCATCATGTCCCCCCTGCGCCACCGCTACTCGCTCCGCTCCCTCCGCCAGGTCAAGAGCGGCGCCGCGCCCCTCGACGCCGCCTCGCAGGAAAAGTTTCGCCGCCTGTGCAGCCCCGACGCCACCTTCACCCAGGTCTTTGGCATGACCGAGACGACGGGCACCATCTCGCACTTTTACTACCCGGGCACGGACGACACGGGGAGTGTGGGGAGTCGGTTCCTGCCCAACACGGATGTCAAGTACGTTTTTTCATTCTTGTTATTGCTGTGATGTGATTCTCCCAGCGAAACAGACAACACTCTCAAGAGTGTGAAAAACATGCCCTCCGCAGTTTGATTTCTAGTCCTGCCAAAAAAGAAAGAAATATCTCTCTCTCAAAAGGAAAGAAGCCAACTAACCCACCCTCCTGCAAACACACAGGTTGATCGACGACAAGGGCAACGACATCACGGCCTACGACGTCCCCGGGGAACTCTGCGTGCGCGGCCCCACCGTCGTCAGGGGCTACTTCAACAACCCCAAAGCCAACGCCGAGGCATACGACGCCGAGGGGTACCTCAAGACCGGCGATGTGCTGTACTGCGACGGCAAGACCAAGAAGTGGTACATTGTCGACCGGAAGAAGGTTTGTTTTGCGCGACCTACCTTTTTTTTTTCCAGATCTGATATCGTCATACTGATACAAGGATCGATCAGGAACTCATCAAGGTCCGGGGCTTCCAAGTCTCGCCCTCGGAGCTGGAGGGCGTGTTGCTCATGCATCCGCGCATCGTCGACTGCGCCGTGGTGGGATTCCGCCGCCCCGGCGAGCCGATGCACGGTGTCGCCGACGAGTTGATCCGCGCGTACGTCGTCGTCCGGCCCTCGACATCGACATCGACAACGTCATCGCCACCAGAACCGCCCTTGACCGCCGACCAAGTCAAGGCGCACATCCGCGCCCACCTCGCCAGCTACAAGGCCCTCACGGGCGGCGTGGTCTTTGTGCCCGAGATCCCCAAGAGCGCCAGCGGCAAGATCCTCAAGAGGGTCTTTGCCGAGCAGATTGAGAGGGAGATGGCGTCGTCCAAGACCGAGGGTCAGGGCGATGGGGGGAAGCAGAGGGCCAAGTTGTGAGTAGGGCTGTAAGCTGCCTCGGAGTGTGAGGGTGGCCGAGTGAGGGAGGAAGGGAGGGAGGTAAGGACTGAGAGAGGGGGGGAAGATTGGGAAAGATTGGAGTGAGGGATGAGAAAGAAGGGGAAGGAAACGAAGAAGTGCAGCTAGAAGTATAGATTAGAGAAATCATGGAAAGTATTGAAAGAGAGAGAACGCGAAGGCGTGGTTTAGATGGGGTCTATGGGTTGTATCCATGCAATGCCCCAGGCCTGGAACTAGAACTGGAAGATGAGCGAGTTTGATCTACTCTAGGTATTAGGTATGAACATAGGTATGCAGTATGTATGTATGAAGGTCAAACATATATATACAAATGTTCTTCCTGGTACCCCGTCGCACAACACTCCTTGTGGACGAGCCTCCACTCTATCTACTACGTATGCACTTACTTCCTCATTTACCTCCTCACTTCCTTGCCTACTGACTGACTCTCTTCGCCCTCTCGGTTTATTTCACCCTGGCCTAACCCTGCTACGACCAGGAAATCTAACGTAAGCGAAGTCGAGGGCATTTTGCAATTCATCTCCATCCAATCTGACTCTCCTTCGCCACCCCATATCGTTCGTTCACCTCAGTCCCTCCGGGCCAAATCACACTCTCCAACTCTCCCTTTCCCGTCCCTTCCACCAGGAAAACTCCCCATGGGGACACGACTGTAGCTTGGAGAAAGGACTATAACTTTGCCTTCGCCCCCTGCGCCTCCTTCAACCTCTGCATCATGCGGTACGCATAGTCGAGACTCTTGCGGGTATTCTCAAAGTAAATGTGCGAAAAGTCGCTGCTGGCCTGGCCGCTGATGGTGCGGGCCTGGATGCCGTGCGAGATGGTTCCGCCGCGCACGCAGTGGAAGATCTTTGCGACCTCAAAGTCCTTGCCGGGCGGATTCCCTTCCTTGCGCGGGTCGAAGCCCGTGATGCGTGAGTACCGGTCCAGCAGCTCATCGGGCTCCGGCATGCCGGATTTGGCGCGGTTGGCTGGTGCGTACGGCGAGGTCTCGGGCGAGTAGGGCACGCCAGCCTTCACCGTCTCGTTCCAGAACGGGCCGATCACGTACACGGCATCCATCAGCGGGTGGCCGATCGTCGAGAGTTCCCAGTCGAGAATGGCGATGACGCGGGGTTCGGTGGGATGGAGGATCTACTCGTTTATCCCATGGTTAGAATTGATCTGGAGGTTGAGATTTGCAAAGCAAGAGAGTAGAGTCGCTATGCAATGGGAAGAAAAAGTCCCTAGGACCCTCCTGTCTCTCAGCATGTGTCGAAACTTACCACATTGTCAAACTTGTAATCTCCATGCACAATCGAATACCGGTCACTGGTCATGTTGGTCCTCACAAAATCAACCACCTCATCGTAATGCTCGTGGGCCCGGCCCAACTCCTTGCCCGTGTTGATGTCTTTGACCTTGGACTGCTGGTTCTCGATCCGCTGGAACGTGTTGCAATGCCGTTGGTAGAAGCCTTTCTTTTTGCCAAAGTTGGACAAGCCGATCGAGTCCGGGTCGATGCTGTGCAGCCAGGCAAGAGTCTCGACGAGGGAGATCCACCTATTGACATTTCAGTCGGGCCCTGGAAGAAGAGACACCTACAAAGGTAGCTGGGGGTGGTCACAGGATCGAAGACAGCACATGAATTGGACAGAGTGCCGGGTAGAGCACGACTTACGCTTTCCTTCGATCCGAGGGCGAAAGTTCACCCAGGTCGGGATCTGTTATTATTCTGCCTTTGACGAATTCCATAACCTAGATATCGTCCCAGTCAGCCACTTATAATTTCGTCCTCCAAAGCCGACGTCGAGGCAAGGACGAAAGTCGATAGAGCCTTACATAAAATGGCGTCCCAATCACGCTCGAGTCCTCGCAAAGCGTATAAACTCTCGGCACGGGAAACCCTTTGACTGAGCCCAAGGCTTTCAGCACCCGGTATTCACGGTCGACTTGGTGTGCAACAGGGCTGATGATTGTCCCCGATGGCTTCTTTCGCAGGATAAAGCGTGTGCCTCTATATAAAAATGTCAGTTACAAGAACGTAAATACAACAGAGAATCAACGGTGCAGCCCGCGCTTCCATGACCGCCACAGAACGACATCAACAACCATGCTTGCATTCGTTCACACATGGATAAGATAGCACAGGAAGACCCCCTGGAATCATCACAACCCACATATCCATAGAGGACTGTACAGCATGGTAACCAAATCAAATATAAGATATAGGCTGTTGGATGGGTGGATCTTGAACAGAAAAGACGTACGCAGCATCGTCGAGAAAGTAGGTGGGATTGCTCTGGCCGTAGCCAATTTTCGTCGACACCACAGGCGCCTTCAAACCTGGAATGGTATTCGAGTTGGCAAGATATCTGCTCAGCGAGGCGTCGTCGAGCTCGTGGCGTGCGCCAGATTTTGCTGTAGGGTTGGGATTCATCTTGCCGAAGCGATCCTAGATAGACACGACGACACCACACAAGGAAACGGGACCACGGGGCAAAACAGCCTGGCTTGTATTAGTAGCAGGTGTTCCAAGAGAAATTCTGTATATATACAAAGTTGTTCTGGCAGCGATATGCACTGAATATGGACATGGCCGAAGTCTGACCAGGCCAACCTTGACTCGGCGCATATTCTCCGCAACCGAACTTCACCGAGGTTGTTTTCCTGGCTTGCCTGGCTTGCTAGACACGGTGATGGTAAAAGCCAAAAAGGGATGGCCGATCTTGTCCGGAACAACCCGTGGAGGTCCACATCAGCTTCAATTGCTTGTGAGATCCTCTCTGTGCAAGAATCAGGACCATATAATAGCAGGAGGGAGAGGGTGTGTAGAGGTGCTAATGCTTTACAGCCCGTCTTCAGACAGGCATATCCACGACAGACTGGATTTCCACAATGACATCGGGCCCAGTGAAAGAGAAATACTTTGTCAGCAACTGATAAATATTAAGATAAAGTGCTCGCAGGGCCACGAGGTGAAAAGGTATGCCTGGGTTTGCTCCAAAGGGAAAACCTCACATCCGACAGCTGCTTCTGAAGGCTAGGACCGCGAGCTGAACGGCGAAGAGGTGTCAGTGCTAGTTGAACGACCGTGCTAATGCTTGTAGCTGCCTGGAAGCTGAGAGGGAGCTAACAGATTCGGTCTGCGCATTGTCGACTGAAGATACTGTCTCCAAAGCCAGAATTGTCGTCAACGCTGGCTGAGGATCGGAGAGACGTCGCCATCGACATCCGACAGACCGTTCCTGGGCTGCAGCTTGCCTTGGTTCTGCATTTTCGTCCGAGATGGATCCTCGATTCATCATCATTCGATCCTCGGTATACCTCCTTCCAAACTGCCCAGCATAATCCTAGAATGCTTCACAATCTTTAAACACAGCAAACCATCCTCAGCACTCCCCCCAGCACGATGCTCGTCTTCGCACTTCTTAATGTCCTCGAGCGTCATCCCCGGCGCATATCCTCGTGGCAAACCCCGACAATTACCGTGAGCGCCAGCCTGTACGTGATTGTGTTCTAACCGAGGGGGAAATTCCTGCGAGTTGTGGTAGGGCTCAACATCATGCCATTGCTTCTGACGCCGTTCGATAGCGGACACAAGCGACTCGAGTGTGTAAACGGTAGAGGTGTCGCTATCCTCAGACGATATATGGGTAGGTATGAATTGCGGTTTTCTCAAAGCATGGAACGAGCCATCGGGCGGGTCGGGAATTGCGTGGTCACCGAAAACATATGCTCGAATCAAATGATAACCAAATGTGCGCCACTCAAGATCTTCGCGGATACTCAAGGGTTCTGACGGGTTGTCCGGTGGCACTGATTCTGTGCTGCTAAACCCCCTCTTCAGCTCTTCAGCACTAGCCTTTTTGACACGGTGCCAATGATCCGCAAGCACCGTAATCAACATGGTGCTCAGAAATACGTTTTGAGAGCCCGATTGCATTTTCTGGGGGCAAACGGGACAATATATAACAGAACGACCGGTCCGATGCGCGGCGAGGAGCGCATCGACCATGCCAGAGGATACGGGAAATGCAGACAGAGTAGAGAGGGTTGACAGAGTGAGATAGAGGTTGGGCAGGCAGGGACAAGCTGGAATAGTGGGGAGATGTGTCAATGAGCTTTGATTTGTGCTGAGGTTGGCGAAATGGTTAGCATACGGCCCAGGTCCTTTGTCACTGGGCAGAGAGGAGTTTGGGTCTGCGTCGTTGGTAGAGTACAACTGCGTGTCGTGTTCATGGCTTTCTTGCACCAAGATTGGAAGCATGGTCATGTCACTGAAGTCAGGCCACAGCGAGACATCGGTCGGATAAGAACCCTGGGGCAAAACGTCGTTTGTAGCCGGGGGTGTGCGAGGCCCATCGTACGGTGAGGTGCTGTTGGAGCCTTGACAGTGTAGACTTGAGGAGTTTGCCTTTTCCGCCACCACTCGGGCCTCGTGGCTGGCACGTTTAATGGACTGGGTAATGGGCGCTGTGCAGATATTCTCAAAGTTTGTACGCTCAACAACTTTTTCAGAGAGTCCAGGGTCGATTGCCAGTTCGGCGACGGCGGGCGGCGCCGGAGGGGGTTGAGGATAGAGGGCAGAAATGGGAGTCGGCCGCAGGGCACTATTCAGATGGGACGTGTCTATAGCCGAGACCTCGTCGTCTTGAAGGAAGTCGTCCGTCTTCTGTTTCTTGCGCGGTCTGCCCATCTGCTTCTGCGCCGAGTAGCGGCACTTCAAGGCCTGCTTGACACATCGTGCGCAGCCCGTGGCTTCGCCCGAGCACTTCAACTTGCGCTTTCCTGAGGTATTGTGAGTCTAGGCACGGAGTCATGGCATATTCAGAGGACGGACTGCACTCATCGCAGGCTGCGTGTCTCTTGGTCAAAGGGTCCGCGTCAAACGAGGCGCCGTAAGCGGGCAATTGTGAATCTAGCGGTTCGGGTACTGAGTCGGTGGCTGCGAAGGTTTTCGCAATGGGGAACTGGCCGTAGGCCTCGAACAGTGAGGCTGCCGCCTGCGCATTCGACATTTTCTTGGGGAAGGAGTGTCGCAGAGAGTCAACAGAGGATCTACAGGCAAGACTAGATATTGGAATTCTTTGCCCGCCTTCCTCACAAGCCGGGGGGATCTGGTGGACAGCAGCCTGGTCGAAAGTTTCTTGGAGGGGTGTGGAGGTCGATCACCGTGGCCCGGGCTAGCTAGGTATGTCCTCTACTGGTCCTCGTTATTCTGCTCATCGGCTGATGATGGGTGGCCTGAACTTCTCTAGTTAGTGTCCTGCGGTGCCCCCTATCGGAATTATCCATGATTTCTCTCGCTTCGTGCTCCGTGTGGTCAGTCACTATTTACAGACGCGAGATTGGGACTTCTTCCTAGTGAGGAAGACATCGTTTCGCAGAAACTTCGTTTGTCAGATTGAATGTTCTGTTGATCATAAGCCATATATTAGCAGAATGGTATCTTTGTACTTTCTCTCTTCTCGCGACTACGAATCCGCACTGTCTTCCCCCCACCTCATATGCTTGTCCACACGAGAAGGGATCATAAAATCACACACTTCTTGGGCAATCCACATGGCCCGCTCTCCTCTTCCTTGTCATCTGTCTGTATCGGTTGTGTTGGTCTCTTTGGTCCCGCAGCAGCTGTTGTCTCTGTTGTCTTCGCAGTCTGCTCGGCAGGTTTTACGCCATTTTCTGCGGCAGGCTTCTCTTCGGCACTGCCATCTAGTCACGCAAAGCTGACCTTGCTGAGGTGCTCGTAGAAGGACTTGCCCTGGATGGTGGCGAGCTCCAATTCCGGAGCCGAAGGCTGTCTGGAGCCATCACCAGCAGCGAATGTACCTGCACCCCATGGGCTACCGCCACGAGCTGCGCTCAGGTCGGCCATGATGGGGAAGGCTTTAGCATAACCAAGGGGAACGTAGATCATGCCCTGATGAACCCAGGACGAGAGAGCCGTGATGGCTGTGGTCTCTTGGCCACCACCGAGAGTGGCGGTGCTGATGAACAGGCCAAAGTATTTTCCAAAGAGCGCTCCGGTCTGCCAGTGTCCACCGAGTCTATCGATGAAGGTCTTCCACTGGGCCGAGTATGTGCCGTAACGGGTGGCAATGCCGAAGAGGAAAGCGTCGTACTTGAGCAAGATCTCGGGGGTAGCGACGGGGACGTCCTTGTTCATGCCTGGCGCGTGCATTTTGCTCAGGACCTCCTGGGGGAGGGTTTCCTCGATTCTAGAGGCAGCGAAGTTAGTCCCTGTTGGTCTGTCTCTGCAGGCAGACGGCAATGATGTAGAAAACGTACTGGTAGATATCGGCAGTGCCACCGGCCTCTTCAATACCCTTCTTCTCTGCTTGAGCCAGCTGGGCAACATGGCCGTACATGGAGTACTATTGTTTCAGAACAGTTCTGTTAGCATCGGTCACAAAAGGAAAACAATGCGCCAAGATGAACGGGAAGTGTAGCAGGCGGCAAGGGAGGGTTGAGTGAAGGGTTGAGAGAGCAACGTACGTAGATGATGGCGATCTTGGGAGCCATTGTGAAAGGGTTGTGTACGGAAGATAGACTGAGACGGAGAAAGGGAAACAGGGACAGAGGCTGTATGGGCTCGAGGACGAAGCTTGGGTGTGAGATGGAGAAGAGAGAATGAGGTACAGGAGAGGAGGAAGTGTCGAGGTTTTTGTATGCGCAGCGGCACTCGGTATGCCGCTGCAAGTCAATTGAAGCACAGTGATCTTACGAATGAAGCTTCATCACCACGGAACGCTCCCACCTTGCACCTTGTTTACTCTCGTCTTTAGTTTCATCCTCAGACGAGGGGCTCTTCCGGGTGTGCCTGGAACTCTGCGCCCAGAGTTGCTGACGATTCGTCAACACGCATTGGGAAGGCAGGTCACTACAGGCACTGGACAGGCGTGGTCGGGAACCCCGCAGAGCTTTAGTGGGCAGTGCCAGGTGTAAGCAGGGGTGCTAGAGCTGCCAGTGGAGCCTATGATGACGCCAGAGCACATACTGCGACCCAGGAACCATGAGACCCAGCGTGGAAGTGGGTAATGCTGCTGATAGTAGGTACCTGACACCAACCCTCTGAAGATGTAATGACACCAGCCACTCATGCAATCCCATAACCTCTCATGGTCAACGGCCGTCATTTCAACAATATTTCTTTTTTCCTGCGGCGCAAATTTTCTTTCCAACTTCCATCCGCATCATAACAAGGGCAACATGTTTTGTAAGTCATGTACTCATCCGAGAACGATGTACCGCTGGTTTCCGCAATGCTATCTCCAAGCATCCTATCCATGCCACCAAAAAGTTCCCTAGCAACCAGCAGCTTATGAAAAGCTGACAGAAGATTGCCAAAGCACGGCCAATCAAGCCCGGGCTGCTGCTTGCGAAGTGCGGAATCGACCGAGCCACCCGCCTGCGCTATTGGTCTTCTCTTTGTAATCCACCCACTCCCGACCTCCCAACCCGACCTTTTCGGAGTCTTTGTGGCCTACAATTCTCTCCATGCCGGTATTCCTCCAGATGATCAAGCCTCTCCAGACACTGGGGACACCCAGGGGACACCGCTGTCGGTCATTTGTCAGCCGGCATCTGCGATGTAATGTCGATGCAGATGCTGGAATCATGATGCACCAACCGCCTTGTCCCGACTGCGCTCCTGTCCTAATAATCATTCTCGATGCTGTGTAGGAGATTCAGATCGTCGGCAGCGTCGGCGAAAAACTACAACACCGATCATTTGCATCAGATCAGTCCCCCCACCGGATACTGCCCTCGCTTGTATTGCTAGCTTCACACTGTCCAATTGTTCTGTTGGTGCGACCGGAGCGCGTACCTCCAACTGGCGTGGACAGTGCTCAACAAGGTAAGAACGCATTGCCCCTTACAGTAAGTTACCCATCTGCGTTGAGAAATGCCACCACTAATGCAAGGCACGCCAGGATACTCGTATTTCCTCGTACTCTTTGGAACTGATAGCGAGATCCAACTCGAATTGCGCAACTGTGGCTCCTAGAGGAGAATTCACGCCGACGGGCGAGTATATCCAGACTGTCATTCCTCCTCCCATTGCACCATTTGTTGTCTCTCCCACAGCCTGTTCGCGCTGCTGACTATAATCTCTGCCTTGGAAAATAACTTTGCCTGGAACTTGGCGGCAGCCTCTCCCTGCAATTTCATTTTCCTTGCCTGAGCTTGCATCATGATCGGTACCAGAGCCTGCGGATCGGCTTCACTCAGAGCTCGAACACTCTTGAACCCGTTCTCCCACAGCATCCGGGCCATGCGACTCTTGACGAATGCTATCTGAGCCATTTCCAGGAGATCGGCGCGTGCTCCCGCACGAAGGCGATCCAGCATATGTTCCAGCACAGCCGCTAGCATTCCCCAGCCCATTCTCTCGCAGAATTTGATCATGCCCGCAGCGAATCCGTGACAGGTTTGAGCCAGTGTCTGCACTTGTCCCCGCGGCACAGAATATTTCAGACTGATTTCGTGGATCGGCATCTCATTGCACAGATCTCGCAGCTGGAAGGCTGAGTATGCTCTGCGATAGATTCGCGCCATATGGATCTCTTCTGCCGTGTTTTCCTTGAGTTGAGCACCGCTGTTGACGAGTCTATTCACAAAAGCAGGATTGACGCCGATAAGTCGGATCGCTCGTATTCCACTCTCGTCGAGATCTTCCAATTGGTTTCGGAAAGTCAACCACGAAATTTCCGCGAGCCCCGTGGTCTGGACCGGAGTGAACAGATAGAATATGTGCATTTCACCATCCATAACGAACGCTTCGAGTGCCCGTCGCAATTCCGCGTGGATAAAAGTCCCATCCTCAGGGCCGAGACCAGATGCCACAACCGCGATTCCAAGCCTGGTTGGTTCAAGGCAACCATCGTATTCTCCTTCTTGAATCAATCCGTCCTGGAGTAATGCCTGCTTCGCCATTTCGACCATCTCAGCAACCTGCGAATGGCCAATGCTATGCCAAAGAAGTGATGAGCGAACGTATCCATCCAATGACGCTATGCTGGACGCCATACGGGTAGCAATGACCTCCAGAAGAGCTCTCTTGAACCCTCTCTTTTCAGGCGTCAGGCAGCTTTCGACCGGAGGCATTTCCGCCTCAAGTAATTCTGCCACAGCCTCAAGATCGGCCTTTTGACAGCAAAGGTAGGTCTCACCGACTTCATCCTTGCCTTTGCGGCCAGCACGTCCCCGCATCTGTCGAAGCATTGCAGGGCCGACCAGCTCTCGACCCATCCGAGCTCCATTCAATATTACTCTTCTTGCTGGAAGATTGATGCCCGCCGCGAGACTGCACGTCGCCACCATCACCCGTAGGATCCCTGCGTCATACGCTTCGCAAACCAGCTCTCGCTCTTCAGTTGTCAATCCGGCGTGATGAAAGCCGACTCCGCAAGGAACAGTCTTGGAAAAAGATGGCTCAAATCCCCCTGGCAGTGCACAGAGCGATGCCAGGAGATCTTGACGCCGTTCCAACTCTTCCCGGCTCAGGTGGTCTGTAGGTAACGCGTCGCTGATCAAGAGCGCTGTATTCTCTGCACCCATTCGACTGCCGCAAAATACCAGTGCCCCGTGACCAGCAAGGGCAGTCTCAACAGCCAAAGCTACAACTGCATTGGGAGTTGGACTTTGGAGTTCTTTATGGTTTGATCTAGCGATCGTCCGCTGAGGTTGTGGTCGTTGTGTTGGGACAGCATCGCCGGCCGCCAGCTGACTTGCTGTGCGAAAGAACTCTTTCGCATTTGCTGTTGGATAGATGGCATTCTCGTACACAAGATGTTCCTCGATGGGAATTGGACGGTACTTCGCGATGTAAAATTTTGCGTTCAGCCATTGTGCTAGCAATTGTGGATTTGGCAGGGTGCCGCTCATACCCACGATCTGAACGTTCTTCTCACCCCATGCAAGCGACATGAGCTTCGTGGCAAGAAGTTCCATAAGATATCCCCGGTGTTCGTCGCTGATCATATGAAGTTCATCCAGTACCACTACACCAATGTCACCATATTTGCCTTCTTCAATGGCGCTATTGACCAACGAATTGGCCTTCTCGATGGTGCAGACGGCGATGTCGCAGTCGGACCAGCTGATATTCGTTCTGCTCCCACCAAAGAATCCACTGACTCGCACAAATGGGGTTGGCTGGCGCCAGGTTGGTGTTGGCACACCATCGAGACTGTCGCAAACAACCTTGGGGACCTTGTCCACTAAGCTGCGGAGCCACCTCAACTTTTCTTGAACGAGAGCAACATAAGGGAGGACCAGGATCGCCTTTGCTATAGGATCTTCAATGACCCGCTTGATTAGTAGGATATCTGCGACCAACGACTTGCCCCCACCTGTGGGGGCTGTATAGACCAGGTTTTGTTCTCCGGTCAACAATCCCCGGCCCAATAGGCACGATGACTGCCAGGAGTATATGGCGCGCACCCCGAGTGATTCAAAGTTATCAACCAGCTTGGAAGGTAAACCATAACGAGCATGTCGAAGGCTGAGAAGCGGGTTTTGCGAGGGCCCTGGGGTAGATGACTTGAATGGAGGAATATGAATGGGTGTGGGGTTCGGGGCTGCTTTGCTGTCATCACTGTAGTCTGGACGAGTAATACAGCTAGCTTGTAGACGAGGGGCCTGGCAATTATGCCGGGAAAGAGGTGTGTCGATAGTCTGTGGCCGCGGAACTGATGATGAGCTCTGGACTGGAGGGCTTATCTGAACATCACGAACTGCATCGATGGTACGTTTGATCCCAGCCAGAGGTTTTGTGCCGTAGCTCTGATTGCGGGCGAGGTCAATCGAGGTAGCTTGACCCGTTGACAGGGTCGTTTGATGCCATGGTGGTGCCATCGGATATCGTGGGTGGGATCTGCGTGTCTACGAGTGAAGTGGACGCGACATATCGGTTCTTCCATTCGACAGGAGCGTCACGATCCTAGATGAGTTCAGACAGTGACTGATTCTAGCACACAGGATCAATCGTGATGACAGGGTTGATAGTAATGGTCGTCATTAGAATAGCAATAGATCTAGATTGTGCCAACCAAGGCAAGCCTATGCGTGAACCGCGTAAACAGGGAAAGAGGCGAGTCCTACAACGGAATAGTCCAAACTCTAAAGGTTCGGGTTAGTTGCCAGGTCCGAAAGCCACTTACCGCGGGAGCCGGGAACCCCCAGAACAGCACCGCACGCTGGCACCACACAGAAAAACGGTCTCTGACAGTCCGCAACCCCTCAACAATGCGTCAAGGGAAAATAGAGGGTGAGGAATCGAAATGACAGCCATTCAGTCATGTAATGCCATAGAACTGGGCAGCGAGCCTCTCTGCGACAAGTATGCGGCTGCGCTATGATGGCCGCAAATTTCAACACGGAATGAGTGTGATTGTTATCCCAACGGGGCAACAGGCGCTTGGAAGCGGTAGAGTTGGATTAATGAACAAGTATAGGTGGCTAAGTCGAAGGAGCTGGGTGCCAGGCTGGCATACTGATGATCATGTAGGGCGCAAGTGAGTGGTGAGTGGAGGTTCGGGGAGGCCCCGACTCGATTCTGCAGGCAAAACTATCCAGGCTTGCTACACCATGACCTTGAGGCAATAGGGTTGTCGAAAGCGATTGTAAAATAGCAAACTGACTGCGATCAACTCACTGGCAGCATTCATGGAGCCTTCAAGGACATGTTTGGATTTCTATGGCCATCCCAATCGTCGAGGGCATGATAGAGATGTGGTCAAAATTAAGAGAGGACAATCCTGGGTCAGGTGACGCCAAGGGGTCCTCGGGCACTAAGCAGCCGGGCTGTTTGATCGCCACCCACCGACCTCACTCTTCCCCTACCCTCTGGATGTACTGGGCCAGGAAATGCCACGACATGGAATAATTATTGAAGAGGTATGGAGGATGTGGCTGCGAGACAGATGCAAAGATATGACCACCACAGACTAAGAAATATATGGTGCAACCGACATGGATAGCTGCTGAATGAATTATTCTGTAGTGACCCCTAAGTCGCGCGGGTATATATGTGGTCCTTATAGGCGCATTTGGGGAAGAAATGAGAGCGAGAACAGTAATCATTTGTATGTGGTTGGGGAGAAGGCAAAACGAGCAAGATCATAGTACATCTTGGTGGCAGCAACTGGCCAGAGTCATGAGTAATGTCGTCAGCGTACCGAATCACGTTACGCGACCCTGCATGATTCGCTCAAGGTTTCCAACCTCAACTGCACTCCAGGAATTCTTTCTTCTCTCTTCGTCTGCTCTTTCATTTTTAGCGCTTCCTTGCCTTGCAGGTGATCCACATATTCCATGTCACTGATCCCACTTTTTCCAAAGCACATCTCGTGTGGCCCCCCTTCCTCCCTCGCCCTCCACACACTGGACACTGGGCCAGTCTCTGACCCTCTGATGGCTCATCTCACATCTCTTGTGTCTGGCCTATTCTCCATCGTGGGTTTTTTTGCCCGTCGCAGTGCCGTTTGTGTGTGCGTGTCTGTGTCCCTTTTCATGTCCGCCTTTTCCGTCGCCTCCCCCCAATTCTCGACAAGTACAACAATTCTTCAGACTCCCATCGTCCTGTTAATAACACGGCTCTTCCCCCTCCTGTCCTCCCTCCCAGTGATCCCAGCGCTCGCACTTGCTGCCGATGCTCCTTTATAAACAGCCACTCCAGTGGGTGTTTAGGCCCATTATGTCTTCCCGCAGGTTGGCTCTGACTCTCTTAGCTCATCTCTTCCGTCAACTTGACAGTATTAACCTCGCAATATCTCGGCATTGATCCGGCGTCCACTCAGACTCGCTTCCTCTCCCTTGTCACTCGTCCTCATACACTATCTTTCCGGACTAAGGCTCAAACCTTGTCGACTAGGCCGCATTTTTCCTTGCCTCTGCCGAGTGTCTGTCCTTCCCTTCAACCTCTTTCTCATCCATTATTCCTTTCTCGTTCTTCCTTCCCTCAGCCTCTTTCTCCCTTTCTATTCTACTCTTCTCGCTCTCCGCCCTCGACTCACCTAACCACTTTCCGACTGTATTTGGGCGGGATTGCTCTTCTTTGTGCTCCCCACCCCACCCCTTCCGCATATCTTCCCTTTTTGACTGCTGGATTTTTGCCGCGTCGACCTCCAGCCAACAAACCAGGCGCTAAGACCCGCACAACTGAGCATCCTGGCGCGTGCCTTGTCCGAGATATAGTCCATCATATCGCCCACTCCGCTGCCCAGGGCATCTTCCTCACTTCTTTGTTACGACTACCCCCTCAACCCTCGACTTTTGCTGACCTATCTTTTGTTTGTTTTCGGTCGCTGGGCAAACTCGCTACCAATATCGATCCCTCTGTAAAGTCTACCGCGAGAAACTATTACTCCATTCTGTTTGGTGCCGAGACGTCCCTCAGCTGCTTAGGTGCGTGGGAGTTGTCGTCGTTGCAGCCCTACCAAAGGCCCAACTCCTCCCCCGGTCGCCATGCGATAAAGTAGGGCTTACCGCACCTGGTCTTCCACCGCTCGCCGCCTCTCAACTCGTCATGTCGACAGTTGAGAGCCCTCCAATCGCGACAGCACCTCCAGGGCCCCAGTCCACCGAGCACTCAAACGCAGCAGCACATGCACAGAGTGATGCACCGTCGAGCGCACTCGGGAGAGGTAGTCAGAGTGTAGAAGTGTCGCCTGGACCCGAGACTGCACCCGCACCCACGCCCACACCAGCCCTTGACACGCCCCAATCTCAGCCTATGACTGCGACCGCGTCCACTTCCTCGTTACAACCACCACCCGAAAATGGCGACAATTCTACCTCCGGCCCTTATGGCACTCGCTCGAGAAATCGGACAGGAGGGAGTCGCCCAAACTACGCCGAGGATAGGGAATTGGATCTCGAAATAGAGGCATTGTCCAAACCGAGTCGTTCGAGTAAGCGATCTTCCGCCGCAGCGAGCGAACAACAACAGCCTTCGAGTACGAATTTTGCCTCCGTCAACAACATTCAGCTCGAAAAGCCCGCCGAAATCACTCCTGCGGCCAATGCATCCACACCCACGCCCGCTGCGGCTCCTGCGCCTTCGAAGAAAAGAAAACATCCCGGAAGTAGCCATACCGTGGCCGCAACCTCAACCATGGGAACCAATTCGCGCGCGAGACCCGTCGCCTCGGTCCCCTTCAAGGGCTATGTCGAAACAAACATGATGAGTTTCAAACGTTGTGGTTATAGGTTGAATGCAAAAAACCAACTGGTCGCCGACGATGGCACCGCCGTTCAAGCCAATGGTACTTCTGCTTCCCTAAATTCAAGTATCTCTTTTATCTTCTGTACTAATTCTTGACATATAGACCATGTCTACCTCATCTGCGAGCCTCCGGGAGAACCCTACTACCTTGCCCGAATCATGGAATTCCTACACGCGAAGAACGACCCCGAAGGTCCCATCGATGCCATCCGAGTCAATTGGTACTACCGCCCAAAAGACATTCTGCGACGAGTCCAAGATACGCGGGTTGTCTTTGCGTCGATGCACTCTGACACCTGTCCCCTCACCTCGATGCGCGGAAAGTGCAACATCCGCCATCTCTCAGAAATATCGAACATGGATGAATATCGTGGCCAGCAAGATTCGTTTTGGTTTGACAAACTGTATGATCGATACATGCACCGGTATTACGAGGTTATTCCAACCAGCAAGGTTGTCAATGTGCCTCAGCATGTCAAGACTGTTCTGGACCAACGCTGGAAATTCGTCTTGGTGGAAATTGGCCGCGGGCGTGAGCTCACCAGTGAGAGCAAAAAGTGTACAAAATGTGAACAGTTTGCCAGTAACCACGACTCGGTAGACTGTGCAGTTTGCAAGCGGACATACCACATGCAGTGCGTCCGGCCACCACTCTTGAAAAAGCCTGCTCGAGGCTTTGCCTGGGCCTGTGCCCATTGCAGCCGGGCACAGGAAATCAAGATGGACCACCGGAACACCCCCGCGGGCTCAGAAGCCGGCCATGGGGACGACGACGATCCCATGGATGAGGACGAAGATGATAATCAACCCAAGAGTCGGGGCACCCGTGAGAGCAGCATCGCACCCGAGCCTCATCCAGCGCCCACTAAGGAACAGATCGCCCAGGCCAATTTGTGGCCGTGGCGCTACCTGGGTGTTCATTCACGCGTGGAGGATGCACTGGACTATGACGACCGGATATATCCTCGAGCAAGTTCCAGGCTGGGTCCCCGCCACCAAGCCAACGTCAACGTGTGGCATGGGCGCCCAGTCGAATTGGTGAAGCCTGCGGAGATCAAACGGAAATACCTAAAACACGCCCACCACATCAAAGGTGGTAAAGGGTCGAAGGATACTGGGACCGATACCGATAGAGATCAGAAACTGAAACGCCCTAAGTGGGTGATTGACGAACCGATCGGCTATATCCCTCGAGGGCAAGATGAGCCGGTCGAAATCAAGGGCAAAAAGGAACATACAGCCCAACTGCTTTTCAAGATGCCAGAACCAGGAGAGTTGTCAGAAAGAGGCGGTGATGACGCCACAGAACCAATGGATGCAGAACATTTGGTGGATGACTACATGGCGAAGGTCAAACCAATTGCAGCCAAGTACAACCTGCTCGATTCATCTGTTGACTTTCTCACCAAAGCAATCGAGAAGCTCCAAGAGAATAACTACAATGTCGAGAAAGCGTTAAAGGCCATGGCGGAACTCAGCGTAAGGGGTGACTTGAAACAACCCGAGCTCTCCCGTGATGAAATCAAGCGGTTTGAAGAAGGTGTGGCTAAATATGGAAGTGAGCTTCATGCCGTTACTCGTCATGTTGGGAATGTCAAGGAATCTCGGATTGTACGCTTCTACTATATGTGGAAGAAGACCGACAGGGGCCGACAGATCTGGGGCAATTTCGAGGGGCGTCGTTCGAAGAAGGAATCTAAACGAGCGGACAAAGAGGGCAACGTGCCCAAACTCCTGGACGATGTTGCCGATGACCAGGATGATTCTGCCTTCGATGATGAGAAGGCAGTGCAAAAGAAACGAGGCTTTGTGTGCAAATTTTGTGGGACTCACCATTCACGACAATGGCGCCGTGCCCCGGGGGCCCCCCCTGGCACATTGGTACCCAAGGATCCCTCTGCGAAAAACAACAAAGACAAGAGTGGATGGCTCACTCTGGCGCTATGTGGCCGATGTGCCTATCTTTGGCGCAAATATGCCGTCCAGTACGAGGACATAGAGGAAATCTCAAAGAAGATCGCATCTTCAGGGAGCCGCGCAGCTAAACGGAAGGTGGATGAAGAACTCTTGCGTCTTATCCTTGAAGCGCATCAAATGTCGGGCGATCCCATTCCACCACGGGCTGTGGATGAGGTCAATAAGGCTGGCCTGGAAGTTCCGCAGAACATCATACAACCAGAGGAACCTCCTAAGAAGAAGGGCAAGCTCGACAAGGATGCCACACAATCCACTCCCGATGTCATACCCGAGAAGAAGAAGGCGCCTGAAAAGCCACCCGAACCCGCCGCGATCGAGCCGGATCCCCCAAGGGTCAAGGTTCACCCCTGTGCCGTATGTCGGGTTATCGACGCTCCTGGCCTCGAATTACTCAAGTGTCGTGATTGTAGGCTTCATGTACATGGCGCATGCTATGGGGTCGGGAAAAAGACAAACACCAAACCATGGTTCTGCGACATGTGCAGAAATGACCACAACTTGCAAGTCTCAACAACCTACGAATGCGTTCTCTGTCCTGTAAAGTACACAGCTCAGGAGCTGATGGAGCCTCTGAGATCGACCCATAAGAAGAAGAGCGATCGGGAACGTGAAAAGGAACGTATCGAACGAGAGATCATACAAGAAGCCAGCCGCAGGTGGCGGATGGAACAAGAAGCAGCAGGGCGTCCTGTCAACCCTCGTGAAGCTCTCAAGAGGACGGCTTGGAACAACTGGATTCACATCACTTGCGCCCTCTGGACTAAAGAGATTAAATTTGGCAACTCGGAACTGCTTGACGATGCAGAAGGTGTGGGTTTCATTCCTCCCGATCGATTTGAGCCGCCTTGCAAGCTATGCAAAGTACCTGGCATGCCTACGGTGAAATGTCACATGCCCAGTTGCAATGCCTACTTCCACGTCGGCTGCGCACATCAAGCAGAATACATTTTTGGCTTCGACGTGCAACCGGTCAAGAGCAGCAGACGCGACACGGCCAATATCATGAAATTGGGTTCGGAAACTGGTATTGTTACTGCGGCGATCTGGTGCCCGTCTCATGTTCCTACCACTTGGGTGCACAAGATGCTCGAACCGACAGATGCAGGGTTGACGGCCATGCAGTTGTTCGCCCGTACCTATAAGCAGGTGGACAATTCTGTTACCGGAACCGTCCGACGCGCTGCGCAATTTGCCACTAATTTTGCGAGCTCTGCGCCAGCGGTCCAGCCTCCTCAGCGGCGGGAAAGTATTGTCAACGGGACACCGAACGGCATCATCACTCATACCGAGAGAAATGGGGTTACAAGCCTTCGAGGATCGCCAGCACCCGCTGGCGCTACAGAGTCCCAGGTAGACTCAGACGCAGCACCAGCTGAAGTACCGGCAAATGAAAGCTCAAGGACACGAAGCAGCGGTCAGAGGAAATGCTGTTCTTGTTTGGTTGATGTCAGCCCTAGATGGTGGCCACTTCAACAAGAACGATCCCAAGCCCCTAACGGCACACCAATGGACTTCACGACAGACCAAGCTCACGTGAATGGTGCCCGAGATGCTGTTGTAACCAACGGCGCCATCAAAGCTGAACCGGCTGATGGCGCGACTTCCGCAGCAATCGCTGGCGGCAAGGACCGCACTATGTATCAGTGTCACAAGTGCCATGTCCTCAAGCGAACTCCCCCTTCGTCGCCGTCGCAAGTGAAGCTTCGTGAAAAGCCTGTCCCGCTCGATCCAACGCCACCAGAGCCATTCAAACGTCAGTCACCGTTCCCTCCTGCTCCTCCGAGTATCTATGGATTGAACAGACCGCCGATCGAAGGAGCACCGCATTCTCATCCTCACCCCCTTCCTGGTCCAGCATCCCATTATCCGCCGTGGCAGAGCGCTCCTCCCCCGCAATGGTCCTCGCCGGGAGTACGAGTAGCCCGTCACCCTTCTCCTCCAGCTCCGCCACTTTATGGTCAACCTTTGTACCGGCCGCCTCCCCCTCCACCTCCGGCAGCTCCACCGCCACCTACAGGTCCCGAATACAATCAATCGCCCTACGGTCGGCCAGCGCACCCCTCGCCATATACCAGCGTACCACCTCCCCCACCATCTGTTCCAGGTCTGGTGCCTCAGCATTCCCCGCCTCCTGCGCCTGCTTATGGTCATCACCCCCCACCGCCGCCTCCTCATCATTCTCATCATGCTCATCACACCATTCCACCTCCTACGGCTCCATCACAAGTGTCACGTCCTCCATCACCCCCACGATTCAGCTCCGACCGACCTCCTATTCCTCCACCTCACCTTGGACTAGGACCTTCGAGTCTATTGTCGCGGGGATACCCTGAACCAAGCCGTCAATCAACTCTCGATTCGCCTGTGAATGGATACGCGGCTCCTCATTCGACTGCTCCGAGAATGTTTGCCCAAGGTCCCCCACCCCCCGTGCCGCCTCCAGTCATGAGACAGTCCCCGTCAGCACAATCCCTGGCGCAAATTGCCCAGGCGGCCGGAGATCAGTCAGTGGGAAGACCACACTCTAGACAGGCGAGTGTTGAGATGACCAACACACCGCGGTTTGGACCTAGACCGGTCACCGGGAGCCCCCAACAAAGACCACTTACCCCCTCTGCGCCGCCTGCTTTCACCAGAGACGATAGGAGAGATAATCTGGGAGCGAGTGCGAGTCCAAGTGTGAAGAATCTGCTTTCATAGGAGGAAGAAGATAGCCATGAAAAGAAGAAAAAGAAGAGTGCCAGGAATAAAAAGGATGGGTGGTGGGGCGTTTTGATGAATCCCAACAACGATTGACGGACAAGTGTGTTTGATATTGATTTATTTGCGCGAAGCTCTCTGGACTGCTAGCAGGTTAACCATGGGTGCGTTAGGTGACCAGCGAGGGAAAAACTATGTTTCTTTCTTGTTTCTTGTCCAGAAAGTGGGTTTTCAAAATTGCATTGTATTATATACATACTCCCTGGCCCTGGCTGAGAAGCATACCAGGGGTTTTTTTTCCCCCTCGGAGGAGCTGCATAGCTCAGCTCTGCGAGGAGAGAGAAAAGCGTCTCGGATACCTATTGCGTTGCGTTGCAGCACAAGCACAAACAGAAAAGCAGAAGCAAGAGCAAATCCTAGCGTTTATTGTCCATGTCCAAACCACATTCATACAACACAACACAGCGCCAACACACGCTCCATCATGCATCATGCATGGTGTTTAGCGCCATACTCTCGCTGGAACTTTTGTCCGTGTTTGTTTGCTGTTTATTCAGTGCCTAACGGTGATGACTGTGACTATGCTATGGAAGACGAAAGACGAGGAATGAGAGAGGGTGAATAAGAAGAGTGGTGTCGAGGGCAGAAAACCCTCTAGAAGATAGATAGGAAGATGGAACAAATTCTACGCGAGAAAATGAGAATCTGATACTGAAAATGAAGCTTTTGGCCTTTTTTCTTTTTGAGAGGGTCAAATCTTGATTGATTGATCGAGTTGATACACCCAGTGGGAGTGTCTGGGTTGGATTCTCTGTTCTGATTCTCGTGGTCCATGCCAGTCTTTGCGGCCCACGCAAGACGCGATCGAGGTCGGAATACCTAGGTACCTAGCTCGCTAGATACATAAGTATCTCCAGGCCGAGTGAACTAATTCCAGTGACTTGGCTGCCATGTCACTGGCCCAGGGTGCTAGGTCACAGGTACAGGACTCGTAGCTCGCAGCGCTGTGATATCCACACAGATTGGGAGCATGGGAGTCAATGGGATCGTGCGAGATAGCCTGATATCCAATCCGCGCAGCGCCTTGCTGTCGCCGCAGAAAAGCAATCCAGTGCTGAGACATTGCTCTGGAGAACGCACATGCAGAGCGCGGCGTGAATATCGCATGTACTTTTCTGGCGACCCTGCACATGGCTGGCTTCTCCAATGCCGAAAATCAAGTAGCTTGATGCCTCCTTAGGGCATGAGGGTGACTCACACGACATTCTGGGGCGTACAGGCACCGTTCAGTCCCTGGTCAACCTAGAAACCGATGTCATCACTGCCCGGGCAAGATACCAATTGGCGGTGAGTACCATCGCGGTTATCATTCCTCATCTTCCTCGTCATCGTCGTCAATGACTCTCCGCTTCTTGCGGACTGCGGGATTTCCCACAGCCTGTCTGCTCTCTCCAATCTCACCATCTTCTTCACCCTCAGCGTCTTCGTCATCGTCTCGCGATGTCCGTTTGGGGGTCCGGTCTCGATCCCTGGCACCGCCACGAGTGCGATTTTCGATCACCGTCTCACGTCCCTCGATCTCCAAGTCATCCACATCCGGATCCTCGTCGGCTTCAGCTTCCTCCTCGGCCTCATCCTCATATATCTCAGGTTCCTCGTCGCTCGCAGCAAGGAAATCATCTTCGCGATCATATTCGTCTTCCCTGCCTCTCCGGCGGAATGTTTCCTCGTCTTCATCGTCCGAGTAGATGTCCCCGCGACGATTCGGCCTGCGTCGCTTAGTTGTCGCCTTCTTTCCTCTTGCAGTAGGCATGCCGTCATCGTCTTCCAGTCCGGCAATCGAGAGACCTGTACCGCCCATTGAACGACCAAGTCCAGATTTCCCCAACACCCGGTCCCTGCGCATGAACTGCCGGTCTTGAGCAGCCTCTCTGCGACGGTCCGCCCTAGCCCGCTCCTTTTCGAACATTTCGGCAGCCTTCTTTGCAAGTTCTGGGTCTTCCTTGACAGACTTGAAGGTGGTAGGAGATTCGTGCATTTGTGTCGTGGCAGCAATCGATTGTCGCAGTTTCATTTCCGCCTCGTCTGCCTGGTCGCCTGCGGGCTGGATCTTCATAGACGCGTCGAAAGGGGCGACGATCTGAAGATCTATTCCTGCCGCGGCGTGAGGTGCTGCCAAAAAGTGGTTTGTTTCTTTTGTAGGATCATAATCCTGGTGTTGCGATCCAGAAAGCTTCTTAGGCCAACCTTGTCGCATGGCGGTAGTGGAGATACGATAATGGTCTTGGGGTTTAGAGGCGATTTGCATAGTGAAGCTGCCATCCGACCAGCGAACTATGCGTGTGTTTGATTGTAGGAGTTCGGGATTTTTGGGATCGCGGCGCCAGAAAATGGAGGTGTTGGCCGTAGAGAACGGTGAGAATTTGATGGTAGAGTCTACCGTAGGATCACGGCCATCGTGGGGCCTGGTGGGCGGTTCGTAACTCGAGGGATCGAAGTTTCTGTGCTTGATACCTAGGAAATTCGGGATGTTCAGGAGGTACAATTCGTCTCCCTCAGGCGGTTTCACTCGCGCAATGTCCACATCCAAAAGTTTGAGTTGTTTTTCTTCACCATAGTCTCCCTCTTCGTTTTCGACGGTTGCGGCGAGTCGATCATTCCGGCCTTCATCATCACCGGAGTCGAGCTCTGAGTCGTCAAGTTTCCTATGGAGGCTGCTTACACGTTAGTGAGAGTTTCAAGAGGCCAATATGAGGACCATACTCATTCTGCTGCTCCGGCTCGTCGTCGTCGTCTCCAAATAAATCTCCGTCGCCGTCGGATGCGGGATTGCTGATGTGGTCTTGAACACTATCTTCCTCAACAGTACTGCCACGAGGAGCAGACTCAACCTCAGCAGACATTTCGGCTGCTAGCTGCGCGCTCTACACTTTCAAGCGCAGACACATAGAGGGTGAGCTAAAACCAGATCCGAATCGTTCTTTGGAAACTCATAGAGTCTTTGCGAAGAGAGCAGCACAGGATGTGATCGTCATTCAATGTCACAGTGTCAAAGACGAAGAAATGAAGTTGTTGGGTTGTGAATGGTCTTGTTCAAGACAATTGCAAGACGACAATTCGAGATCGGGAGAGTCCACAAAGGGCTAGCGTCAAACTCACGTGCCCCTCCCTCGGCTGAGTTGCGTTATGGGGAATTATTTGTTTCAATGAGAGGCTCCTTCTCGCTGTCGACGAGTCAGTTTGGTTACTCCTTTTCACCACTTCACCCCGTCGATGACAAGCGATTGCGTTGTGAACAGTTCAGAGTATTGTCCGACCCATTACGGTCTATTTCAACGTTATGGCGACCTTCTTTCAGAGTGTGTAAGTTTACCCCGCGTCTTCATGCTACCATGATTTTCATTTCACTTTCACCGCCGACACGAAGTGTCTCCATCTTGTCCTTGCGACCTCCTTCGCGCTCAAGATGGGTAAATTCAGATGGAAAATCTGTTTAAGAGGCCTCAAGCGGCCTATCAGTCCTACAAAGCATGCCGCAGTTGCTGACCCGTCTCCCAGTCGTCAAGGTTTCACTCGAGGCAACACCAAATCCAACCAAAATCTAAAGGCGCAGTACAACAACGGCCAATCCCAATCTCCGATCGCACAGCAAGCACAGCAAGCACCTCCCCTTCCTGCTCTGACCAATTCGCCATCTATCTCCTCCACCTTTAGTGAACAGAGTGGTTATATCGAGCAAGAGCCAAAGAAATTCCTGAATGAGAAATATGCCAAGTGCTCCGTCAAGGGGAACTTCCTCACGCTCGCTGCACAGCCGAAGAATGTCGAACTTGGAGAATGGCTGGCCCATCAATGTGGGTGAAAATCCAATTCTACAATCTTGATGAACACAGTCTCATTTCTTCCAGTGGTCGAGATGAACCGACTCCTCACTGGGATGATCCAGGTCATTCAGGAGGTTGACACCAACACGGGAGTTCCACTTTGCAATGAACAACAATGTCCTACAATGTCTGCTGGGCGGTATGTTTGAACCCTCATCAAGCAGCAAACGTTCATCGATTGACTCTTCCCAGTCTCACTTACACCTGGCTCGAAAATGGTCGGCCAGCCAAGATCCCTGCGCCCCAGTACATTGTCCGAGTCCAGCGCTGGATTGTTGGAAAAATCCATGACGAGAAAACCTTCCCTACCGCGCCTCCACCGACCGTGGACCAGACCTCGTACATGTCCGGTGACACTGGGACGATTACACCCTCGGGCACGACGCCAATTGCTGCGCCGCCTACCAATCTCAACCAATCCTTGACCTCTCTTGCTGGCAACCAAGACGAATGGATTGGCAAGTCATCAGGCTTCCCTCCACACTTCCACTCCGACGTCAAGGCTATCATCAAACAAATGTTCCGCTGCTATGCACACCTCTATCACTGTCACTTCACCGATCCCTTCTGGCACATTGGGCGTCATGCGGAATTGAACAGCTGCTTCGTCCACTTCTGCACGGTCGCAATGTACTACGACCTGATCAGCAAGAAAGATATGGAGCCATTGCAGGGACTTATTGATATATTTGTGGCGCAGGGCGTCATTCCCAAGGAAGCCGTGCAGCAGCATGTTTCCTAAGGGATTTGTGGAAACGATTGATCACTTTTGTAGCAATGAGATGGCGATGCGGCATTGTCCACGGCGCGTTATGAATGAACAGTTGATGCATTTAGCGATCTGGCGTCCGGCGAACGCAGACGAACATGGCAGTGAAGTTGCCGATGCAGAGTGCATATGAGCTTTGAATGAATGGCATTTCCTTCCCAGGGCAAGGCCCCTGGCTTGACGCGACAAAACTTTCTCCGAGTTTCATTTGTTGCTGATCTATCCCTTGCTACGCGTTGCTGACTTGATATTGGCAGGCACCGCAACAGCAATGCCGAATGGGTCAAGGATTGAATGGACAAAGTCAGCTGACTGATGAAATGTGCTCGGCGCCCTGGCGTATATTGGGGACAATGAAGAACGCAATGTAGTGACGGTCGTGTCACTGAGAGCCTCTTCAGGTTCCTTCTCATGCTATCTGCTGAGGCTGGCAAGGCTGGCAAATACTCCCTCAACTGATGTTATGCATCGGTTGCGTTCTCGTAACTCACCCTCGGGTTTCGGTTCCTCGGCTGACAATGGCAGACATGAGCTTGACGCTGAGGGCTTTCACGAAGATGCTTCCGGCTTGGGTGTCTAGAAAGGCAACCTGGTCCCAATGAAGAGAGGTTCAGAGCTCACGCCCCACACGATGCTGCGCCCACATCAGTTGTTGTATCCTCTACGCTATATTCTCTACGCTAAGGAGGTCCAACTTGTGTGTTCCACGCTCCATGATCTTCCACTCTTGTTCGCTTTGACTTCACAACGCAGCATCATGACTGCTGGAGTCAGAAGGCCTTTTGTCATGGAGGGCACCATCCCAACTGAGACCGAAAATATCGTATAAAGGACACGTGACAACGACATTACAAGGCAGACACCAAATGGCAACACCTGACGTGGTTTACCAAAAGGTGTTCAGCTCATGCAGCCTGATATGTAACTGCCAATGGCATTGGCGAGACTCAGCCTCACCAAGCTTCGTGTTCAAGAACTCACCTGGTTTCCCACGAATCTCCTCGAGCCCAATCTTGGCTAGGACAAGGCCAAGCCAGCGACGACCTCTTGGCTATACCACCACGTCGCCGCCCCAACTTGGCATGTAGACCGTGGCTTGGGACTTCTCGATGCCTGGTGAGAGTGAGGGACATATATATGGATGGACGGATGGGAGGATGAACGGCAGAAGATCCAACACAGCATCTTGCTGAAGCCTGTTCACCCACCATCATGAGCGCCATAGCGACCAGCCTGACACTTTTCGCGACCTTTTTGCTGGTCCATTGCTCGCCCACTCCGTTGCGCAGGAGCGAGGCTGAGACTTTGGTTTCTCGCAGCTTTCCAGTCGCCCCTCACACCCTGCCATTGAAGACTGTACAACGAGGCTCTCAGAGCTCCAAGCTTCGGCGCCAATCAGAAATTCTCATAGATCCAGGGTATGAGAGCCACTTCTTGATTGAGGTGTCTTTGGGAGGTCAGTCTGTCGGTCTCCTCGTCGATACCGGGAGCTCCGACACCTGGGCCGTCACGACTGGCTTTGACTGCGACCCGCAGTTTGACTGTGCCTTTGGCGATGCCATCACAGTGAACAAGGCCTTTGAACTCTATACAGACGCTGAATTCCTCATCAACTATGTCGACGGCTCCTACGCGAGTGGCCCATTGGCCAATACGAGCGTGGACATTGCCGGCATCACTGTGGAAGAGCAAACCATCGGCCTCGCCACCAAGGTAAGATCCCTGCATTGTCCAGATAGCTTACCGCAGCTGAAACAATAGCCAGGTTGGGATCGTCGGGGACGGCGCAATGACTGGCCTCATCGGCCTGGCGTACCCATGTCTCACTTCGGCGGTCGAGGGTGGACAACCAGTGATATACTCGTCGATCATCAACACCATCTTCTATGAAGAGCTGACCGAGCCGCTCTTCTCCATGGCCATCTCTCGCGACGCCTCTGAGACTGGATACGGCGGCTTTCTGACCATCGGGGGCATTCCCGACACCGAGGATCCGCGGATCAACGCCGTGGGAGACTTTGGCTCCGCCCCGGTCGAGCTCAACCCCGAGATCCCATCCTGTGGCGACTACTTTACCCACTACACGATCGTGCCCGACGGGGTAGCCTGGGCCGACGGCGCGGGAAACTTCGCCGATGAGGACGCCACGCCGGCGTACTACGTGGTCGACTCGGGGGCGACGCTGTCGCGGTTCCCGCCCGCCATCGCAAAGGCCGTCAACGCCCTCTTCGACCCGCCCGCCACCCTCAATTCGCAGGGCCTCTACGTTGTATCTTGCGACGCCACCCTGCCCCAGCTGTCCCTGTTCGTCGGCGGCGTCGAGCTCCCCATCAACCCGCTCGACCTGGTCTGGTTCTCTGGCACGACCTGCGTCTCGGGCGTGCAGAGCATTCGGGGAGACACCGTCGTCGGCGTCATAGGCGACAGCCTCATGCGGAGCATGCTCGTCGTCTTTGACTGGGGCGAGAAGATGGTCCACTTCGCCAGTCGGCCCGTGTATGATTCGTAGAAACGTTTCAGGGGTTAGTAGTCCCGCCTTTGCTAGTGATGACGCCCCGTGCTCTGCCGGAGTCTGTTCCTGGTAACGGGGTCGCTTTTGTTTGTTTTGTTTATGTACTACCTGCACTATATGGTTGAGATGTCGAAGCTTAGTAATAACATGAGGACGAGGGATGTGACTATGCAAAGCAAGAAACAAGGCCATTTGTGTCTAGCATCGGCAGTTGTAATGAATGATGGGTAATGTCTATCACACACACTGCAAAATAGGTCGCAAATGATTAATGTATGTAAACTGAAGATCATTTATGGGTGCTTTGTCTAAACAGCTTCTATGCACCGGCGATTTTATCTCTTGTCTATCTCAGATCAACACCTAAGTGTCTCCCTTCGTGATGATATACTTGCCGAAACACTCTTCGCTAGTCAACATATCCAGTTCGCTTTCCATGACGCTGACAATGACCTCTGCAGCCCCGTCTGGCAACTTGGGCATGACGCAATTGACGCCCGGCTCGCCGGGGTATCTGTACCTGGCGGGCGCACCACCGAACGCGGCGCCCCAGTCCTGTTGATAGAGCGCCGAGCTCGTCCAGTCCGTGCCCATGGCCACGCCGGTCGACGAGTAACTGCCCAGAAAGGCCCAGTCGATCCACCTCCTGTTCGTCTCGGCCATGACGCTGCGCGCGAGCGTGGGGTTGACGGCCGTGATGGCGCGACGGACCGCGCTGGCGGCTTCCTGCAGGCCGAAGCGGGGGGCGAGGAGCGTGTCCAGATCAAGAGAGGCGGAGAGCTGGTAGACCACGTTGCCGATATACGATTGCGGGATATTCAGGTGGCGGCGGCCGTCTGACGGCATGAATAGGTTGGTCTTTGTGGACCCGGGCAGGTCCCGTGCTTCGGCACACCGTTGACGGCGTATCAGGATGAGACTCCGCCATATCAGGGCGGATATTGCATCGTGAGTGGAAATGGGTGGTGCGTCCGGCCGTGTTGCGTCTGTTTTGAGCTGCGCTACACGAGTGGCCGGGATTTGGAATAGCACAGACACCTCCGGCGCTGTAGCCTGGAAAGGGTGGCTTGGGGGTAGTTTTGGCGCGTTGGTCATATATCCCGGATGATCCTCTATCCTGAACGGGATCTCACTGGACATACCGCGCATGATGCTGCGATCGAGCCCCATCTGCGTGGACGCGGCAGCCTGTGCGAGCACGTCATCCACAGCGCGCTCTTGGGCAAGCTTTGTGGCCTCGCTTAGTACGCGCATCAGCTCGTCGTTCGCGACCCCGTCACCCACGCAATGTGACATGGCCCACGTGAGGATAGTGCCTCCTTTGATCGTGCTGAACTGGACTTTGCAGGCGGCGAAAGGGCGGTCATTTCCAAGGTACTGAGGCACGGGCACAAGCGGGTCATAGGGGAGTTGGCTGACTGAGAAATTGGAGTTTTCAAGCTCTTCGAAAGAAGGCAATTCCGCCCGTATGTCTTTCACCACCAGTTCAATGCCACGGTCAGGGCGGATGGTGCGCCAGTTCGGATCGGAGTTGGTGGCATTGACCTCTGCAGGTTGTAGAGGGGTGACCACGCCACCCAAAATCGCACATCGCAAGCCCAGAGCTTGTAAGCCTACCTTGAGCGCAGCCAGCTGAGCATCCCGCTGAGCAAGGGAAGCACAGCGAAATATTAGAAGGCGGCGGCTGTAGTGAACCCTGGTCTGTCATCAGCTTTTAACAAAGTGGCCAGTAGAATTCTCCACGCTCAGCAAACATGGTTACTCTTGTTGGATACCGGTGGGACCTACAGATGGAGGGCATCAATGGCGGCGAGATCGACATGAAAGGATGGGACTGGGATTATGATACTGTCTGACATGACGGTGAAAGACCAGATGAGTTGTGGAGGGGAGAATTGAATTGTACTCGGTACTTGTAGCTACAGCATGAGAGGCAGTGGTGAAGAGGCAGCCTCGAGAAAAACCCAGTGAGGTCGGACAAGGCTGAACTAAACCCTAAATGGCTGCTTGCCGCGAGGCTGAGTTACGTTCTGCTCAGCCAGTTTGTTTTCCCGTTGAGCCATCAACATGGAATGGTCCTGACACCTCACATTCATCAACGCGGAATATGCGACAGCTGCGTGGAATCAAATGTCGCGGCTCGCTATATTCTCACATGTCAACGACGAATATGATCAAGCGCGTTCGTTGGTCATGATCCTTTGCAAGGCAACCAGTTTCTGGCACCAATGCCTCTTTTCGGTATGGAGCAGCTTTCCAGTCATGCACCATCTCAATTGGTTCGAATGCTTGTATTCAACAAGCACCCCAAGGTGACGATTCCAGTTTTAGGCGAGCCGACAGAAGCGAGGACGCGGGATGATGGCTACCCTAAGACGGGTGCACTGAGCTAAATAGAGCCAGAGAATGCAGATCCTCGAGCGTCCCTTGAATGTTCCAGCGGCTCAGGACAAATCACTTTTCATTAGGCTCTCCGAGCTATGAAAAGACCCCTAGGTTCTGGTGACTTTGCTGTTACACCGCCATGACTGTAAAGTTCAATAGGGCTACACTCAGATCCCCTGGAACCCCAAGCGAATCGCTATCGAGGTCGTTTACAAGTCTGAATGGCAAAGCTGCCCTCCATGTTTACCGTTTCCCGGATGCTAACCTCCTCGGATACCCAATCCAATGCTTCTGAAATCGCTAAGGCCTCCCACATTGTGATGTGCGGCATCCACCTCAGCCCCGTCGAGTTTATAAGAGTACTACTGTCACCGGCATTGTCGTGGCGGCCGGGGGAATTCCTGCGGACAACAATGTGAATCTTCCTCACCTTTCAGCAAGCAAGTACCTGCTATGGCCCCGGGACAGAAACATGGATGCGTGAACATCGAGCGAGATCTGACCATCACGCACAATCCCCCGGTGCACACTGCGTCCTTGTCACCTTGCTCACCATATACTGATCCAGTTTCGTCAGGTCCGTTGGACAACGACAACAAACCCCGTTGCGGCAGGCGAACTTATCATCCTAAAGTTGTTACTGGATGCCTGACGTGTAAAAGGAGACATGTGAAATGTGACGAAACGAAGCCCAATTGTCTGAGATGCAGCAGAAGCAGACGTCAGTGTGACGGTTATGTCGTCCGCAGAGCATGGATTTTTGAACCTTGGAGAAACACACCATCAGATACGTCCGCCGCCGAACCTGCGCGCTTGCTCGGGTCCATACCAATGGAACAGGGCTCGCATCATGAGCGCTGGGCTTTTCAGTATTTTTGTGAAGTAGCCACTCCAGCCATGGCAGAATGGACGTTTGCGAGCAGTGCTCACGACTTTTGGTTCCATCACGTTCGACAATGTACAACATCGATCCCAGCAGCTCATCACCTCGCCGTCGCTCTCGCTGGCAGGTACAAGGACACGTCCGACTTGACTTCAGCCCAGCCCGCCTTTGCGTCTGGACAGTATCTGCAAGCTCTGACCTGCCTCAACCGAGAGAAGGACGTCATTCGTGTGGACACGGTACTCCTGTGTTGTGTCTTGATAGCTGTCTACGAGCATCTGGACCCACAGATTAAGTGTCGCGCAGGCTTGTCGCATCTCGCCGCAGCTTTTCGCATCATGAACGACCCCAATACCAAGTGGACACCGGCCACCAGAGCGATCTATTCCATAGCTATCCAAGTGGAGACGGTGGTCTCCATATTCAAAACTCCCATCTTTCGTGCTGGCGCGGAAACTACTATCACCATTGATCAGAGTCTACCACATCTTCCAGAATTCTTCCACAATCCCCTGCAGATGCAGCGGAAGTTCTTCGAAATCTTCCGCTGGCGGTTTCGGTATGCCCTTTGCCACAAGGAATGGACCAGCCATTGTTCCGGCTTTAATCAGCTCCACAGATTGCTACGCCGATGGTTCCGGTTGGTTTGCAACTATATCATCCGGGCTGAAGGGCAGAAACCAACAGGCGAAGAACTCCAGCTTGCGAAGACAATGTCGGTGCAGTTTCGGATGATGTATGCTGCTCTCTGGTACTCGATCAGTGAGGAAAGTCCCAAGTATCAACATCCCGGTCACGCCAATATTGTTGACTTGTCGAGGCCCGATGCAGTTATTGTTTTTGTTCCTGTCAAGATTGATCCCCAGTACGACAGCCGGGAGATGCAGTTGCAATCTGATACTCGTCACAAGCCGGTTGGGATCTGGCCCGATATCGAAATTATCACCTCTCCTGATCAATGTCGTTACGTACGGATTACAACATATGATCGTGGTCATGGTCAGGATGATGATGTACGGGAACCAACGAAGAGGTACCATTCACCGGGAATCAAGCACTCGTTCGACACCTTAATGTCTCCCAAAACTGCTCTCATGGAAGGAGTTCCTCTCTAAAATCTCTTTCTTTCGATCATGCTCTTTGTTCTTGAACACTATGGAAGGCGCTGCCAAAGACTCAGACCGACGCGATCCAAAGCGTCATGATATTGACTGTTGTTCCTTGGATTATGCCTTCTGCAAACCAGGAGACGGGCGGAACTGAATTCACACATTTGAACCACTCTTTCAAAGGTGAGGCGAAACTGCGACCAAATTGATCCCAGCCATCCATCCACATCCGTAACCTCGCACCTTCCGCGCGTCGACAATCTGTTCCGTCTGCCTGTCGACCTCTTTAGCAACGCGACAACATCATGGAATGACAGAAACAGGTATGAGAGTACCTGTGACCGCTGCCGGCACGTTTTGTATTGACGCGTCGCCTGACAGAGCCAATTTCTACACCTCTCGACGACGACCTTCGCCTCACCCATTCAGCCAACCTGTTTCAAGGACCAACAGGAAACCTGTACCAACATGTCAAGCACGACCTCAACCCTGCCGGACGACGCGTTCCGATCTTATGTTTTGGACTTCCTCCGACATGTCTCTCCGGCTGCGCTCAACGCTTCAGGCACAGCCCACTCGGAGCTCGAGGCCCTTGCGGGCGAGTTCTACGAGACAAGTCGAGACATCCACATGCAGGAGCTACTACTCGCCCTCCATGGTCGCTACGATTTGATCAACCTGGGCTTCTTTGAGAAATCCACTCTCGACGAATTTGCCATCTATGTCCACCAGGCGCGTGGCAAGCTAGGCGGCGAACCAGGCAAAGACAGCGGGTGCGGCAAAACCCCCATCAAGAATCCAACAACGCCGCCGCAAGCACAGACGGAGCTCCGGCAGATACCAGTAAGGAACCCTAAAGCGGTGATGGAAGACCTTGTCGGCATTTCATCGCATTTTCCTGCTGAAGTCCCCATGCCTGCGGAGCTGGATCCCCGAGACCTGGGCCTGACGGGGGAGGCCGAGGACGAGAGTACCGGTGTCAGCGGAGAGTTTCTGGAGGAAGAGGATTATGTCGTGGGTTGGAAGACGGAGTTTCTCATGCTGGAAGATGGGCCGGTACTAGTGTACAAGGAGTCGCACCAGTCGCACCAACAGGCAGAAACTGGGATATGAGGGGCTTTGTGGAAGCTACGTAATGTGGTCTCTGTTCAGGATATCCGCCGTGCTTTGTGCCGTATGCTGTGTACGTGCCTGGTCTTGCAGATTCAAAGTGACAGAATAGGCAAAGAGGGCTCTCTTGACTGTGAGAGACAGGAAATGTCAACCTGAAGAGGAAAACCGGTAACAGACCAAGTTAGCGATTCAGCAGATGTCGTCGCTTCATGTGACATGGACTTTTATTTCCTGTTTGCTGTTTGCTGTGTCTCTGCATGTGTCTCTGTTTCCTCCCTGTCTGCCATTTTTTTCCCTTTCACCAAAGCGTCCCATGTGAGAAGCTGAGATATAGAAATCGTGTCCGTGTCCTGTCAATTTGGACCGATCCATCATAGTAACCCGACCCATTTGCCAAGTTCGTCAATAACTGCTCGTCCCTTCGTTCGTCCAGTCGTCGGCTCGACCGACCGACCGGCACGGTAGGTGACGAGGGTACGGCGCTCTTCTCTTCCCACTTTCAGATGGGACTAATAGATCATGCCAGGAGAGGACGGATGGAGGGTGAATTATCAATTCCACTCATCCGCAATGACGTTCCTCGCTAACTCGACATTACCCGAGTAATCGATCGCGACATCGACGATGCTCACGCCGCGATACGCCAGCGCCTCACGCAGGACCGGTCCGACCTGGCCCGCGCTCTCGATGCGGAAGCCTTTGGCGCCAAAACTCTCGGCGAAGCGCACAAAGTCGACACCCCCCAGACGCACGCCGCTCGCGCGCCCGTACTTGAGCACCTCCTGGAACTCGACCATGTTGTAGGCGTGGTCGTTCCAGACGACGTGCGTGATGTCGCAGCCCTGCTGGACGGCCGTGGACAGTTCCTGGGACGAGAACATGAAGCCGCCGTCGCCGGAGACGGAGATGACCTTTTCCGCGCACGGGGTCGGGTGTTGCGTCAAGGATGCAGAGATGGCCCACGGGAGCGCGACGCCCAGCGTTTGTTGGCCGTCGGAACTGTGTCGGGACAAAAATTCCCGAAAGGTTAGGAGGGAGCTGAGCTGAGCTGAGCTGGGACGGACGAATTGGGGACAGGAAGGGAACAGCTAGGGCCAGACGCAGAAGATGACCAAAGGACGCCAAAAAAAAAAAAAAAAAAAGAATACCGATAAAACTCACCATAAAAGCCGGCGCGGCTCATATGCAAAGAAGAACCGCATAAAGTAGATATACCTGCCACCGAGAAATCAAGACCGTTAGAAAAGAGACGGGTGTGGTTTCATGGGTACCGTTGCTGCAAGACGCCCTTTCCAAGCCAGGCAGGTTCATGGATACCATCGGGCAAAAAAAAAATAAAACCAAACACATGCCCTATCCGAAATCTTAGGGGGAAAACTTACACAGATCCAACATCCACACACACGGTCGTGTCCTTGGACACCATGCCCTGCAAGGTGGTGATGAAGTGCAGCGGATGGACCAGACCGGACGACGAGCCCTGCACCTCAGGCCTGTCCTGCCACATGGTGTACTCCCTGATCAAGCCCTGGCAGAGGTCGGAGATGGTGGGCTCGGAGATTTGCGAGAGGTGGTCGGCCAGGTAGGTGATGTTCTCGACGACAGAGCCCAGCAGCTCCGCGACGGGGTGGTAGTAGGTGCCGTAGTCGGAGGCGGTGAAGTCGATGTGGACGACGTGGCGGGCGCCGCGCGGGTTCCACAGGTTGGCGTCGTACTCGACGGGGTCGTAGCCGACGGCGAGCACCAGGTCCGACTTGGACAGGAGCTTGTCGCCGACCTGGTTCCGGAACAGGCCGACGCGCCCGTAGAAGAGGTGCACCAGCTCGCGCGGCACGGCGCCCGCAGCCTGGAACGTCTCGACCGTCGGCAAGGGGAACTTGGACAGGAGCCGCCGCACCGCGCTGACCACGCGCGGACTGCTCGCCCTCATGCCCAGGAACAGCACGGGCAGCTTGGCCCGCTCGATCATGCCCACCACCTGGTCGAGCGTCTGCCGCGGCGCGGGCCCGTACATGGGCGGCACGAACGCGTCGCTCGGGAACGGCAGGATGCTCGACCTGCCCCGCGCGACGTCCTGCGGGATGGAGATGACGGTGGCGCCCTTGGGCGCGGCGCTGGCGGTCCGGAAGGCGTTGAGGACGACCTCGGCGGCCTGGTCCTCGACGTCGATGCCCACGGCGACCTTGGCCGTCGGGCCCAGGATGTCCAGGGCGCGCATGCTCTGGTGCGTGCGCTTGAGGTTCATGTGGCGCGGCACCGAGCCCACCAGCGCCACCACGGGGTCGTTCTCCGTCGTCGCTGTGACGAGGCCCGTGGCGAGGTTCGACGCGCCGGGTCCGCTGGTGCCGATGCAGACGCCTGGGATGCCCGTTATGCGGCCCACTGCCGCGGCCATGAAGGCGGCGTTTTGCTCGTGTCGGGCCACGATGAGCTTGATCTCCGGATGGTCCATCAAGCAGTCGAAGATGGCGTCGATTTTGGCGCCAGGCACGCCAAACACCAAGCGCACGCCGGCATTGTACAGGCTGTTGACGATGATCTGGGCGACCGTGTCGTCGGAGGTGCTCATGATGGGCTTAGATGGAGGCTGTAGAGTGTCAGGAAGAGGTGGGAGTAGAACTGTCCAGAAAGCGCAGTGAATAGAATATCCTGTAGATTGATGAGCGATGTATGTGTGAGTCCTCAACGTCCAGTCCAGTTCCTGACTCACTCACTTTCACTCTGACACTCACACTCACACTCACTGAGATATATACACAATACACACATTGAACAACTCTCCCTTTCCGCCCTGAAGCCTCACTCACTCCTCACAGGCGGATGCATCAGACGCATGTGCGAGATGATGTAATCGGCAGCCGGTTATTCCACTGGGTGCCACGGATTCCTGTGCTGGATCTGTTTGCGACCCGCAAGGCCCGTATTCCGGTTTAGGGCAACCCTTGTTTTTCTCCTCCCGGAGCACGTCACGACGCATATCGACTTTTGCGGAAGAGCTGGAGGAGGAGAAAAAAAGCTACAACGAGAGAAATTCGAGAAAGAAAAAAGGAAAAGGAAGAGGGAAATGGTCAAGAATCTGCGGTGAGGTGATAGTGAAGAATAAAAACAACAGAGCAGAACAGACCACGACAAAGCATACATATCAGTCGATCTATCCTATCCAGGCAAGAATCCCATCCACATCAAACAAACAATCAAAGAAAAGAGACGCTGGGAAATTCGACAGAGATGGCCATCAACGAGATCTATCAGTACTCCCTAGTCAAGTAAGTAAATGAGTGAAAGTGAGGGTGTATGTATGTGTTTTTGCTGAGACTATTGCTCTCGCCCTCCCTTTACCCACCTCTCACCCTATAGCGCCCGCTCACTCACTCACTCACTCGCTCGAGATCATATTCACCCTCCATCGCTCCACTCCATTCCCTTCCATCCTCTTCCCGTTGAATATATCTACTCACGAACATATCATATTTTTACATATAGTGCCCTAATGTCCGGGATATCCGACACGGGCATCACTGCCTCGCAACTCCTCACAAAGGGCAACCAGGGCCTCGGCACGTTCGTACACATGGACGGCGAACTGCTCCTGCTCGACGGCGCCGTGTACCAGCTCCAAGCCGAGGGGAGGGTGAGGGTCGCGTCTCCGGACGCCCAGATCCCCTACGCGGCCGCCACGCACTTCCGGTCCCAGCGCACCGTCACGGGCGTGAGGCTCGAGAGCAAAGGCACCGTCGACGCGGTGATCATGCATCGACAAGACGGCAACGCGGGCGCGCCGGTCGCGGCAATCGAGAATCTCTTCGTGTCGTACCGCATCGAGGGCGTGTTCCGGCACCTCAAATGCCGCACGGTCAAGGGCCAAGAGTACGCGGGCCAGCCGCTCAGCGAGCTGGGCAAGACGCAGTTCGTCGCCGAGTACCGCGACGTCGAGGGCACCATCGTCGGGTTCCGCTCGCCGCCGGCCTGGCAGGGCTTCTTCGTCGCCGGCGAGCACATGCACTTTATCGACAGAGACAGAAAAATCGGGGGCCACGTGCTGGAACTGCAGGCCGACGAGGTCAATATGGGCATCGCCGTGGTGAACAACATCCACATTGAGCTGCCCACCTCGGACAAATTCAACTCGACCGTCATGTCGACAGACGACGTGGGCTTAAAGTCGGTCGAAGGATGACTACTGGTGCAGAACACGAACATAATGTAACGATACCAGCAACAAAGCTCTCACGCTGACTCTCCAACTGCCTCACTCTTCTCTCTGCTGAATCTTTTGGAATACTAAAAGGTAAAGGACCACTCAACTAGCACTCCAGACTGGACATTTCTCAAAAGCGCTTCCAAGCCATTGCATCTCTACCTCGCAGCCTGCCAATACCCTCTGGTACAGTCTCTGCTGGGCGGGCTTGCGATCCCCTCAGACATTCCACAACATCTCCTCATCCGTAACAGAGCCAAACGCTTTCTGAATTGCTTCCTTCGTGTCTTCAATGAGCTTGCGCTCGTGTTCTTTCCATGCTTCGAGCTTTCCCAGTCGTCTGCCTTTAACGATACGATCTGCGGCGCTGAAAATCTCACTGCAGAAGCAGATGCAATTACTGCCCTTTTCGGCTTCATTGTCAGAATGCATCTTGTCCGAGACCTGTGACACCACTCTGAGGCATCGCTCAAATAGTGCAAACAGGTTCACCCGAGCCATCGGAAGTAGTCCCCCAGCGCCCGTGGTGAACAATCGGTGCGTCATCAGGGCAACCGCCAACAGCTTAGGATTCTGGCCCGCAGCTTCGACGATCTGGACGTCTGTCTTGCACATCCGATGGACCACCCGCTCTCCGTTGTTTGGGCGTTGACGCACTACGGGGGTACTGATCTGCTTCATCTGGGCATCACTGATGTGGTAGTTCTGGTGCTTGTAGCGGAACAACATACAACCCGAAACATGCCTCTGTTGGTGGTTGGGGATATCAAATCCAGCCGCAGCTTTTGCCGCATGGGCGGGAATCGCGAGACACCAGTTATCATGTTTGTTCTTACCCTTATGACCCTGTTCGAATTTCAGTCTTGCGCCCACGTGTCTCGCCCAGCAAGTGCGAAAGTTGGACTTGGGAGGCTTGCTGCCGGGAAACAAGACATCGCCAAACTGAATGCTCAGTTTCTCCAAGGTCGATATCTCTTCCAGTCCACCAAGCTGCCTAAGCACGTTATAAGAATGTAGGACCGCGCCCACGTAATGCCGATATCTGAGTAGGTGCAACCCGTAGTAGTGGCACAGGTCCACCATTTCGAGGGCGTGGTTGCCGGCGACCCATGGCGATTGAAACAGGAGGTCCCAGCAATTGTAGCTTGCATACTGGTGCAATTCGGTCTCCAGATTCTGCAGGTGACAGCCCAGAGTCTGAGAACAGCGGCAGGGAAAGGCAGCTTTGTTCTTCAAAATCGTCGTGACGTGGAAGCGAGCTTGATGGGCCAGCTTCAAGGCGACAATCCGACCTTGGGAGGCAATTTGCGGCGGCTGAACGGATCGAAGGAAGCTTTTGGTGCTTTGGGTTAGAAGATCCAGCCCCAGAACAGCTGTCCAAGACGTGGGAGTGTCCTTGGGATTTGTAATGAGGCCACACACGTCCCAATAGACTGGGGTCCCGGTCTGAATGACCTCGACATCTGTGGCTTTGCTGTTCACCAACTGGACAAGCTTCTCTATCATGGCTTTTGAGAAGCTTTGACCGCTAGTATTGTCCTCGACGATTCTCCGCTGAGCTTCTTGAGCCTCTTTGTGGCCACATTTGGCGCAAGACGGGTCAGGAAGGGTTATACTACCGCTCGAAACATCTGCAAGTGTTTGTTGAAAGTGCTGCAGTCGATCCATCAGGGCTTGATCAGTGCGCATGGGCTCCTTAGTGTCACCCGCACATTGATTTGCTGGACGATTGAGAGCGCATATGCGACGGACGTCTGCCAGGCTCAAGTTTTCGTCGTGTTGAAGTAATTCGGTGACGGTTCGGCGCAGACAAGCAAAAGCTACATTGGTGATAAAAGCTGCAACTGCGAACGAGAGGGTACCCTCTCCCACAAGCCGCCAATATTGTTCGACAGAGAAGGATATATCGTGGATTTGCTAGTCGCATTAACGAAGGACTCCGGACACTTCAGAACGAACTTACCTGCGCCGCGGCTGCCAGTTCGAGAGCGTTGCCAAGGTCATCGTCTGCAAGACGAATGTCGAGATCTTGACGCTCAGTGGTCGATGGTGGCGGTGAGATGGGCTTGGACTGCCCTGGAGGTCCTACCTTGCCATGGCTCTGGCCTTCGTGGTCTTCGGCATCCTCAACTACCAGGCCCTCGTAAAGATTGACCGGACGCAGTGATTGACAAATAGGAGATGCCGAGAGCGATTTACGGTGTGGTTGGTTCCCCGGCTTGTGGTCACCACAACAGACGCAGAGGTCATTGTAGATCTTGGTGAGCCTGCAGTCAAAGTCAGTCGAGGTGTTTTGACGCATCAGTGACTCAAGACTTGCGTTGCAGTGAAGTGTTCGTGATTGATCGTGTCCACGTCGTCGGCGGACTCGCCGACTTGGGCACGGTAATACTTGCTGAATTTCTTCCGGTCTGAAATGGTTTCGCGAAAGTAGAAATGCACTATATCGGGTAGAGAACGTATCTTCTTGGACGCCACTTGAGCCAGAGACTCAAGATCCTTGATGGTCAAGCTCTTGACGGGTTTGTCTGGCGTCGGGCTATGCTGGAGGAACCAAGTCAAGAGGGCCCGTGTACTTTTCTTGTACCGGACATAGGCATCGAGGAGATCTGGCGGAAGGCCACTGAAGCTGAGTTTGTGGGAGGCGTTGAGAAGCATCTCCGGAGTGTTCTTCAAGGGAAGCAGAGAGCACAAAGAGGAATATGAGCACGACGAGATCAACGCTAGATGTTGACAGACCGGTTCTCAAAGTCTAGAAGCAAATGCTCTCCGTGAAAGATCTTTCCAGACAATGACGACTGGGAAAGTGAGACCAGCCGGGCAAAACACTTGAGAGAGTGGTTCGGAAGGAGCAGATGAGGGTGCACTTATTCTTATCTCGAGGACAAAGCAGTCCACAACGTGGAAAAGGATCCGTCATCTCGTCATCGGCGTCTTGAAGCTCAGAGCATTGGATGCCAGACACGAGGATGGCGCACACAACCACACATGTTGCCCCGTTCTCGGCTGAGGAATCGGGGCTCCATGCAGACGAACTCTTCCGCTTCATTGGTGCGAGGCATTCCTGCAAGGTACGGACGGTCCAGAGTCAAATGTTTTGCGTGGAGGAGGTGGTTGAGTGACGAATAGAGACGAGGAATGAATTTTGAGGACCTTAACGCATGTTGTAGAGACGGACGGCACGTGATCGGGGGAGTCTGTGGTAAGACAGCCGTTCAAGCATGATACGATGATACAATGCGTTGTAAAATCAGTTGAATCGGCTTGAGTAGAATTGAACTGAATCCATATTTCTCTGTAAAGCTGGAATGTAGAAATGATGAGGGTCGTCAAACGAAATCTAGCCCAAAGACAGCTCCTCCTCAACCACTCGTATCCATCCAGATATCTGTAGAAACCTTGCCAGCTCTTACATTTACCGCCCTCCGTAGTGGTCATAGCCTACAAAAACCTCCTCGTCGATTCGCGCAGGTACACTTTGTTTGCGCCTCACCAGCTCCTCGATTGATGTACTATATCTGTGGTTGCAAGGCTGAGACAGGGCTCGCGCACGAGCGACGTTCTTTGTCGGAGTCGTCTGGTGCTCGAATGGAGTTCGACTGCGGAGATCGGTGGTCGATTCCTCGTTCTGAGGGTTCTCGTCATCGACAATCTTGTGTTGGGCCAGTGTGTTGCCGTGTGATCGTCGACGATCCAAAGGACACCTTCCCTGATCAACCGTGGAGACAGACCCAATGGAGAACAGCCTGGACTTTGGCGACACGGCGAATTGAGCTTTCAGATCGTCCTCTTCGATATACATGGACCACAGCACGTTACTATTCTTCCTGGCCCAGTCACTCTGCTTGCGCTCAGAGTTTGCGTTATGATTTTTGGATGCTTCGGGTGGATGGGAACTGGTTCTCTTGGTCACCACCTGCTTCCAAATTCTGGCCAACAGGAAAACCATGCTGCCCAGCAGAAGAGTGGAGATCACCGAGAGGACGATAATGGCTGCAACGAGGGACTCGGAGGTTAGGGAACGGGTAACAAGCCGTCTGGATGTGACGCTGAGGGCATTGAGGTTGGCAATTGCACCGAGAGAAGGGATCGGCGCCATTTTTAATAGCTAATGAGTGAATCTCTGTCACGCGATTGTGGAAAGAATGTCTGGGTGGTAATAGAAACAGCAACGTATAGGAGCGAGGTGGAACATCAAACGAGTGGTTGATTAAACAAGTAATGAGTGAAAGTAGTGATTGAAATCAAACTTGCCTGTGACGGATGGCACCATATAAAGTAACGATTCCTCGTGTCGCATCCTGCAGTCGAGGTGCGAAGGGAGGAGCGTCTCCCTACGCGTTACATTCCACCAGACCGCGAATTTCGATGGCAGGGAATAGTGCTCCTCCTCCCACCTTCCCGAAGCATGCACGTGAGGATCGAAATATGCGAACTTGGATCGGCCATGGTCTGAGCTCGTATCCCCTTGCGATTGCTCTCCGCTGGTATGGGTCTATTGGTTTATATTTTTCGGTGGAACCTTGTGCCGACCAACCTCTCCTCCAACGACCGAACCAGACTCGAGAGGACATCAGAATGGAAAAGGTCATCTGTTTTGCAGCATAGGATGGTCTAGAAGACCGTCGATGGTGACATTGCTATTGGTGGCCGGCGGGCGTCGCATGGCCAAGTACTGTAAATCCAGGGCATTGATAGGGGAAACCGGGGTGGGTGGCTCTGGGGCAGCAATAATGGGCACCTGCTCAGGCAGTCGTCTCGGTTCCTGACTCGGCGGACGGACGTAGTCAATTGGGTTATACGGTTTGATGAAAGGCTGCTCTTGAACCCGTGGAGGTTGTGGAGGCGTCGGATTTCCAGATGGCGGAGAGGGATAACGAGAGTATGGCGGAGGAGGCTCGAGATGATCTGGCGGAAGGGCAATAGCAATATTGACGCTTGCCCTCTTGTTCTGATAGCTCAAGTCTTGAGCATGTAGACCTGACCACTCCCTCTGCGGAATTTCAGCCGATCTGCTGCGGTGTGTGCGAGGGGTAGGATTTCTGAGATGGCCAATGTTCATGGCTGGCCCGGGCTGGAAAGGCGGAGCAGGAGACGTTGTTCGTGGACGAGGAGGGGGTCCAGGAAGAGGTCGATCCAGGTAGTACCCATGTACCACTCGCACCTCTGCCCTCTCAACCGGCCGAAATGCCACGGGAACATTATCCCAATTGGGTTGCTCATATGAAGGATATGTAGAGGTGGTCAACACCATACTGGAGCGGGACTGCCGCAGCTTCGACCGGACCTGGTCGAAGACATTGTTGCTTGGTGGATTCATCATGAGAAATCGCGTCTGAAGAACAGGTCGATGGTGGGATAATTCACTTTCAAGCTGGCCAAATGAGTGAGAGTGTCGCAAGGACGAGAGTGTTGTTCCGGGTTCCTGGAGGCATCCGCTGATCCTCGATCCCAGTCATCTAAAGAGAGACAACAAGAAGATGTTGGCAACCAACCAAGGCCGCTCATCGAAAAGTGAAGATAAAACGCAGCCTGAAGTGAGGTCATGATGAAGGGCGATATATGAGTTTTAACCACCATCTGATGGGCCAAACCGAACGGGACCAGGATTGCAGGAAGGGTAGGGTTCGACGACCATCTTGCGTCTCGTAATCGGCGACCTTGAGAGCGTCAGACTTACACTGCAGAGCCGCGCCAGCAGATTGGCATTATCCATTGATAGTAAACGGTGTGGGAAGCGATTGTCAGTAAGCGATAAGCGTCAAGAATAACCATAGCAGAAGGGGCCAGCATGTCGCGGGGGCAGTGAAAGACACCACTATAGCAGCGGAAAAAAAATGGCTTAAGGGAAGCGAAGTTGCTGTCCCCGATCCCACGAGGGAGGATTGTTCAGTTGCCCGACATTATCGCGATATCCCCCCCAGCGTACAACGGCGCAGTGAAGGAGCGAGAAGGAAGACTGTTGAAGGACCGGTCGAAGGGGCGATGGGAGGGAGGCTCTTCGCGGACCGATGTTCCTTCTGATCAGGTCAGAATAGAAAACAAAACGAACCGCTTCCTTCGCAGCGCAATGGCTTAGCAGAAATTCCCCCAACAAGTTAGAAGCTGACAATCTGGGGCCGAGTAAGCTTGTCAAGCCTTTGCATGGCCCAAATGCCCAGCCTCACTAGCCCCCAAGACTGATGGGGGATCCGTAAAAATGGCCATATGGGGTCCAAACGGGGTTGAGCGTCTCATCTGAGAGTCTTGAGGGAAAGCCTTAGGCGAGTCGAGGTGTAGTCGTAGAATAATTCCCCGTCTGGTTGAGAGTATGCGATGACAAGGACGGTGATGCGGGATTATAAACATCCGTAGAGAGCCGTGCTCTTTCCTATACACCCGTGTTCAAGACGATCTCGATGTACTCAGTACTCGTAGGTAGTCTGACCTGGGGCAACTTGTATAAGGGGTGGACCGTGCGCTGCTGCTGGGACCCGTCCCAGACGTCCCAGGGGTGCATTGGAACCGGGAGTTTGGGTTACATTCTGGGTACCCATCAGTGCCATCAAGAATAGACGTAGGATCTTCCCTTGTCACGGATCGTGTTTTGCAGGGTAAAACGGCGCGGAAATCAAGTCCTCGTAAAGTGGTCCTGCTGTCGCCCTCTGTGGTGAATATTTCCCCCACAAATGTAGACACACAACCATCATACAAGATCCGCACGTGGCGAGCGGACATGGGATACGCGATCCAGTAGTACGAGTAGTCATTCTCATGTTGTTGCTCGTAATCTCCCATGTGGAATCACAATGCCATATGCGGTGTAGCAATCTTGCCTCGTCAACTGGAAAAGCAAACATTTCCTTGTTGCTCTAGAGACATTGCCAAGACACTCGATGGTTGTGTATTTCAATAATGGGGAAAGAAGGGGAAAAAAGGTGTGACAGCAAGGTCGAACGCGGTCAAGTCGAGGAGGAGGCGGCAGGAGGAGGAGGAGGGCGTGTGGCGTGGCGTCTTGTTCCATGCTGGTTTCGGCCACATGCAATTTCCCTCACAGCCACAAAAGATGGTTTTCATATCCACAACCTCCTAATCGGGACATTTACTTCTTCCCCTGATTCTACATCACGTGTGAGGTATTTGGTAGGGCACAAACATGCAAGGACTCTCACACAGTGATGAATATCTCTAACAGAAATTTGACATCATACTCGTATACCAGGACAGTAAAGAAAAAAAGAGACGACTCCCAGTAGCTCCGGTAAACAGGTATTACGCAATGCTAGCTACAGAGATCAAGCCAGCACCTCCTTGATGCGTCCAAAGATAATATGCAAAAGAAGGGACCATCTTCAAATCATGCAACTAACTACCCCATTGCACACTTGCAACTAATTACAGAAACACTCGCTGCTCTTCCCCTCGCATAGACAACCTCCCCAGACATGCTGCTTTGTTCCTTGGTATCAAGCAGGACTTGTTTGCTGTTCCTGCAAATGCAATGGCCATGTGGATCGTAACAGAAAAATGTTCAAAAGCCCTTCGTAAAAGTTGACACCCGCTTATGCCATGACCAAAACGGCGGCAGCAGCGAGACCAGCGAGAGCGAACGATCCAGTGTTGGCATTGGCAGCACCAGTGAAGGTGGCGACAGCAGGTGCGACAGGGGTGGCAGAGCTGTTGAAAATCATTAGCCCAACTCATTCCTAGAATTTGCGCATTGCAAATGGTGAAAATTAACTTACCCAGAGTACGACCAGACACCAGTGGATTCGGGAGAGACAGGGGCAGCCGGAGCACCGGTGCCAGCAGCAGGAGCAACAGAGGACCATGGGCTGGGGACGTCAGAAGCGGGAGCAACAGGGGTGGCGGTCGTGGAGAGAGAGCCAGTGCTGTAAGTCCAGTAGCACCAGTCGGCGGGAGGAGCACCAGTCCACTTGGCTTCGATCGAGCTGAGCTGATCAGAGGGCAGGAGAGAGAACCAGGCCGGGGGAGTGGTGGCAGTGTATTGACCGCAGGCGGCAGTCGTGGTGGGAGCCACAGGAGCCGAGGTGGTCGTGGTGGTCCAGTCACCCCAGGTGTGAGAGTCGGTGCTCACGGGGTCAACAGGCTTGCTGCTGGTGCTGCTGGCGCTGGTCCAGTCGCCCCAGGTGTGGGAGTCGGTGCTCACGGGGTCAACAGGCTTGCTGGAGGTGGTCGTGGCAGCGCTCCAGTCACCCCAGGTCTGGTCGGCACCAGAGCCGCCCTTGTAGGGGCAGTTCGTGACGGTGGGCTCGCACGAGGTGATGGTCACATCGACGGTGTCGGTGATGGTGGTGGTTCCGGCAGATGCAACGGCAGCAAGGCCGGCAGCGACAACAATGGTGGAGCGCATTTTTTCGGATTTGGTTGGATTGAGGTTTTTTGAATTACCGGAATCGAAAAAAAAGTAGATAACTTCGAAGAAACGAAGAGCGTCGGGGTGGTGCTTTGAACGAGCGTGGGTGAGCTGAACTCGAAAGAATGGACGACCGAAGTCAAAGGGCTTTGTGGGATACTGAAAGTCACAGCTTGAGTATAGGAAGAGAAAAAGGACGATGGTTCTGGGCGTCCTGAGCTTCTTGTACTGCTGTCACTAGCCAGGGAGATTGGAGGCCGGGTCGACGAGCCATGCACCGATTGAGGCTAATTCGCAGTATTCTCAGCGCAATTTCCCCAGCGGCGCCCATCAGACACCATGTCTGGCCACTACCGCGAATCCCATGGACCCATGGTGGACAACGGCGAGGTGACAGACACCCAACAGGGGAATGAAAGGGGGCAACCGGCCAGTCAGGAGCCCGGAGAGTTTCGCTTCAGAGTTGAAAGGCATCCCACAGGCTCAAATTAAGGCTTCGGAGGCTTGCGCAGGTACCGGGGCAATCAGCCAGTGGGACGCGCCTCATGCAGCCACAGAGGATCTGGGTGTCGCTAGAAGGTCTTTCCAAGGTCCCAATGTAGAATGGTCCACAGCCCTGGAGTGGATGAGCCGCCGGTCGTTTGGGTATCACGGGCGGCAGCTGGTGGAGGCCCCATCTGCCCGTCTGTTCATCTGTCCATCAGCCCAAAGAACAACCCAGAAAAACGTGTTGGAAAAGGAGCCAGGTCCCCAATAACAATAATAATATCCCAAATTTGGTGTGAGGCTGCCCACCCGAGATGGCCTTGACGGCTCCCCGTGGTGCCAGTGACGCGCTGGCGCTGCTGAGATGGCAACGTGAGCAGATGGACGCGATGGTGTAATATTAGTTTTTTCTGTGTTGTTTCACACTGATTCTCCGTTTCTCAGGGGGTTTGAATTTCTCCAGTGGCTCAACGCCGAGCCTCTATGGCGCCCTGAAGTCCGTACTCGTCGCAGCTGAGCCTTCTGGGGCTGACGGTGTGAGATCTGGGCCTTTTCTTTTCCTTGTCGACCTGCGGCTTGTCTGGTTATGGAGCCGGTCTGCTACAACGTCTAGGTGCCCGATGCATACATATCCGCATATGGCAATGAAGTGCAGGCGGAGGTCGACTTGACACAGAAGTCGACACTGTCGCGTTAAGGTGCATCGATCGATCTGACTGTGCATAGATGATGATCTCCCATGCCTGCGTCTCACGGTGGTGATGTTGCTTTCGACATGGACGAGGTAACAACTCCGCATCGAATCTGACCTGCTCACCAAATACGCGAATGTAATTTCTCTCGCTCGTTCGGAGCCCGGACGGGCAGATCACATATTGAGAACAGACCTCTATCTCATGTCCAATATACGGAAACCCTCTTTGTGAAGGCTGCATCACAAGTTTTTGTGCCCCGAAATGAGATTCTGCTACTGCCTGCTGCTGTTGCGTCACGGGGCGATCTGATATTCATTGCTTAACCGTCTGAGTATCTGGTTGGATGCACCGGAAAATCCATGGGGTCGATAGACGGTGGAGGGAGATATTCGCGGAGATGGGAATGCAAATCTCACGCGCTCCGCTGGTTTCCTGGGCGGGATTCGTAGCATGGTAGGAACTCAATCTCCATTGTTTTGGTTGCTTGTGTTGTCAGCTTCTGGACGCGAATGGCTAAATGGCAAATGGCGAATGGAGGCAGCGCAAAATGAATAATTCATGGCCATGACGGTGATGCCGTGTGTTGGGTGGCATGCGATTGGGTCGGAGCGCCTGTCCTTTTGTTTTCTCCGCAGCCTTCAGTCACGCCCATAAGCCGTATTGCGCAGGCATTGCGCAGGCACTTCTTGGTATTTGCTCAACTCACCACTCACTACTAGTCTCTCGGTACTCGCACTTCAACTACGTCTCCTGCAACAACCATACCCCTTACCATACCATGCTCGTCGTCCGACCAGTGATTGATGCCTTCTGGCAAGGTGTGGTTGCCGATGACCGAATGCGATGAAAACTCGGGAAAGGCCTGGGAGGTGGTCGATCGTTACCATTTGCTGGTGCTGCTGGGATGCAGCTTCTGGATATCTGATCCGGTTCAACCACAAACGTCATGACAAGAGCTGTTCCTGAGCAGCTCTACCTACCCTATTGCCACCGTCAGCCTTACACAAAAATCTCCCGAGGAATTACGTTGACCAAGGACTTGCGCAGCCTCGTCTTACATCTCGTGCCTCCCGGCCCTCTCCCAGCATCATTGACTACGTCACGACTTGGAAGAGCCCGGTACATCGACTTTCGTGTGGGATGGCCATTGGGGGAGCTGACCACCGGCAATGCTCGTGTGGCGCGTTCATGACAGCTACATTTCCCCGCCCTTTGCTCATACAGGAGAAATATGTGGTTGAATGCTGTTCGACAACTACCTGCCGAGCCTCGATTCCGTAGGCTTGCGAACTAGATTTGGAAGAAATGGAGCTGACGACCGGATGCTCTCGGTATGGACAGAATGTTGAGGTCATGCTGGTTGTTGAAGGCGAAGGGTCAATGAAAGCTATAATTCCCGCACAATTCCTTTGGCCCTCATCCTCCCCTGTTCCTGGATCTATACTCATATTACTGTCGTGACAATGAAGTCCTCTGCGGGTATTCTCTTGAGCTTTGGTGCTCTAGCAGCGGCTGCCCCTGCTCCTGCTCCCCAGCTGACTCTCACGCCCGCCAGCGCTCCCATCCCTCCTGTCCGAAGCAGTGAAGTGACGGGACCGACCTCTCATGGCCCTTACAACGGTCCTAGTCCGACGGTGACGGGAGCCTTGAGCGCGCCCGCGGTGGCTCAATCGATTGCTCCTGCTGGCCCTGCACCGGTCACGTATACCAACAACAATGGGTTGCTTCAGGCTTCGAACATGCCAGTTCCGTATCAGCCGGCTGGCGGGCAGGGCACCAATGGAACCTTGCCATACTATCACCCGTTGTCCGATTTCGACTACGAGTCTCTGACTCTCGCTCTTTACCAGGAATGGATAGAGCTGGACCTGTTCCACAATGGACTCGCTCGTTTCTCCGTCCAGGATTTCAACAACGCCGGATTGACGGCCGAGGATCGATTTTTGATCGAGTTCATGGCAAACCAAGAGGTCGGCCACGCGACGCTGCTCAGCAACATCCTAGGACCTGCGGTGAGTGTTCAGGCAGTTCTACTACTAGACGTTGCGCCTTCAGGACTAACATTCATGGCGAACGAATTCAGGCGCCACCTCAATGTACCTACAACTATCCCTACACTAACGTGCGCGAGTTCATCGACTTTTGCCAGAAATTGACTCGCTTTGGCGAAAGTGGCGTCTACGGTTTCCTCGGGCATCTCGATTCGCGAGAGTCTGCCACGTTACTCCTTGAGTCCATCTCCACTGAAGCTCGCCAACAGTTGATTTTCCGCCAGTTTGACGGTCTGTTCCCGATGCCGTTGTGGTTTATCCCTGGCATTCCCCAATCCTGGGCATGGACACTGCTAGCGCCGTATATGTAAGTTGTCATCTCGTGCTCTGGCATGCAGGAGCTCTGCATAGCTCCCCCCGGTTCCCTGTACTGACTCTTCTCTCAGCTCGAGTTGCCCTGCGAACACGACCCGTTTGGCATGGCAGAATTTCCCTGCGCTGACCATCGTGAACAACCCGAATCCGGCAAAAACAAACCCCAATATCGGCCCCGTATCGAACACCACCGGATCCAACCCGCTGAACACGACCGGTATCGCTTCGAGTAATCTGTGCGTCAACGCAGAAGGTGCATCTTCAGACTGTGGTCCAGCCATCAGCCAGAACAAGTCTATCCCACTCTCATATCCTGGCAGACCCATCCAATTCTCCTGGGGCAATGTGAACCAAACCGTCGGTCCTAACAACAGTTACATTACCGCGCGGTCGCCTCTGGCCGATGCGCCCCGCTACGCACTCTTCGTCTCCCAGCTCAACGCCACGTTCATCCCACTCGTCAACGTCAGTGGCAACACCGCTGCGGTTGTCCAGCCAAACATGTCGACCTTTGCTGGAGAGTAAGTCCCGTTGCATCCAACCCATACTCCGTTCGATCTATTGTGTATCAGTTCTTGTATGAGAGTAAGCTAATTATTTCAGTCCTGCCGTCAATGCAACCATGTTCATCGCATTGACCAGTCAAAATCCATATGTCACCCCGTTCAACTTGTCCATGGTTAATCCGTGAGTCATTTTCCCCTCGCATCTCAAAGAGAAAAAAAAGAGCGCAAGCATGTATTCATGTACTAACCAATCATACAGATACGTTTACGCTGGACCGGCCTTGTACCAAGCTGGTTAAATGTGATATGTGTGGATCTTTTGTGAGGATGTGAAACGGCGAAAGGGATGAAGAGTGGCGGTGAATAATGTATGGACGATCGTTAATATACCGACGATAGTAATCGAATTTGGCGGGGAAGAAGATAGAAAAAGTAATTAGTACAGGAAAAGAAAAAATTTGACATGCGTTTGTATTTCACATGTCTTGTATTCTTCTGAAGGATAAGGAAGTCGTCAACCATAAACCTTCCCAGTACGCGGTAAAGTCTTCATTTTGGTACCTGCTCCTAATTTTGGAGGTAGATTTCATTCTCTATCTCGTAATATATGATTGTGCGTGGTCTCATGCTCCAAGAATCGGTCGTTTTATATTTCGCTTAAATTGCATTTCGAGGGATTATTGCTCAAGATATATATCGCTAGACTTTCGTTTTTCGAGATTTATTGGCTGAAAATATGGCGCTTGATTGATTATCATTCGAGAGTTGTCGTTGACGTCGTTAAAATCGCTCATATTGTGTTGTGTTGAGATGTGATGAAATGTAATGAATGGAATGAATGACAAGTAGTTAGAGAGTTAGAGGGCTAAAAAGCATGGGTAGGTATCTATATTTTCCAGTGAGTGAGTTAACTTGGTCTTATTTGTCTCAAGTGAGGGATTGATTGAGTGAATGAATAAAAGATCAGCTAAAGCCTGGCCTTGACCCTTCAAGGCTGATAGAGGATCACGACCGGGGATGAAAATGAAAAATGCAATGCAATGAACTGAATAAAAGAAGACAATGAGAAAAGAGGGGGGAAACTCACGCCTCTCAACCTCAAATCGTATCCCCCTCCCTGACCCAGCCCCAGTCCCTGTCGAACTTAGCCCAGCCGCCGGCCTCGGGCTCATCCATCATCTTAATCTCGTGCACGACCATGTCGTAGGTGCCCTCGCTGGGAATCTTGCCGGCGCAGACGTTGCCGCCCATGGCGATGTTGAGGAGCACAACAAAGTCGGCCATGGGCCGCGTGCCGCTGGGTATAGGGGCCTTCATGACGGCCTGCCCGTCGATCCACCACACCAGTCTGCCCTGGCCCGTGGCGGGGTCCTGGGCCCACGCGAACTCGAAGCGCACGGGTCGTCCGTTGGCCATGCCGTGTACGGGGGTGGCGACGACGCGGTGCTTCATCGTGTCCTGCGGCGTGTAGAAGCCCCAGTGCAGGCACGAGTGGTTGACTCCATCGCCGTTCCAGGTCTCGGCAATGTCCACCTCGCCATCCGTCGGCCACGTAAACGGCTCAAACGGCAGCAGCCAGAACGCTGGCCAGATGCCCCCCGCACACGGCAGCGTTAGTGTTGCCACCAAGCTGCCCTGGGGACGGGACAGCCGTTGTCGCGAAACGAGGCGTGCCGAGGTGTACTTCTTCCCAGGGTCTGGGTTGTTTGGCGATGCGATGGCGCGCAGAACGAGGAGGTGGTTGGGCGTGCTGTGGAAAAGCAGCGCACAGAGAGAGCGTGCATAACGTTAGATATTGTCTCTCGGCTCAAGTGGTTGTAACATAAGAATGCAGGATGGGAGGGTAGTATCTGTAGATGGTTGGGATGTGTTGCTGATCATGATAGAACCATATAGAAACAAAGAAATAGAAGCCTTATTATCACAGGGCCGACCGCTCTAGTCTTGAGCAAGTTCCTGTATTTTCGAGAAACTCTCCAAATACCAAAAATACCGATCCTCGTCTTCATATCGCGAACCACGAGGCCCCGGACTGCGGAAAGGAGAGAAGGATGAGGGTGAAAAGACAACACTCCACGGACTTCTGACAAGTATTCACCTTTCGACCCAGAAGTGAGACTTGGTAACAACTTACTAGAATGAATTCTCCCCCTCGGGCGTATAATGCTCGATCTCATTATTTCCCCATCCGTTGTTGTTTCCCAGCTTATGCTCCCACTCGGCGCTTATGGGTGTTCCGGGATCGAAACGCGCTTGCCAGTATGTCGTCGGCTGCGGCGGGAATCCCGGCTGGCCCTGCAGGTTGGGATGTGTGGCTTGCGGGATTGCTGGAGGATACTGTTGCGGTGGTGGAGGAGGTTGGTGTCGTTGCTGGCCCCCGGATAGAATCTTCTGACCTTCCTGCTGGAGGTCCTTGATCTGCGCTTTGAATTGCGCGAGGGTGTTTTTGAACGGCATGGCTACTTTTAACTTCGGCACTGCGTCGCAGACACGATAGTACAAATGAATTTCTCTTGTCTTTTCGAGAAGCTGGATGCAGTGTACCGAGTACCTAGTAATAGTAGGTGGGATGCTTGCTTTTTCTTGGTGGGTTGGGGATGACGTTGCTCGCGTCTTGGTTCCTGGAACAACGCTAATGCGTTCCGACGCATCAAACAACCAACTTCTTCTAGTTACTATGTACCAGTGGCACCTCTGAATATCAGTCAGTATCGGTCATAGTCAGTGTAGAAAGCTCTGCCTGAAGGGTACCAAGTGCCAGTATAGGAGACACGCTTTGCTCCTGTAAGTTGATCGCTTGTGGGGGGTTGTTGCTCGTGGGCCGATGGCTCAATGACGAGGGTGTCAATTAAAACCAGAATCGGTGTCTTGCAGACATGGCTGCATCCACTGCCATCATGTAGTCGACGGCGATGTAACCAAGATGCTCCGGGTGCTCAAAGAATGGGGAAAAGAAGTCGAGGATAAAAAACAGGATGTGAAAACTCTCTCTCTTATTCAGTAGCCGATGGCTACAGAGCGCTCGCTCGATCCAACACTTGCTCCCCCAAGCTTCGTACACAAACAGCACATGAACTCTCCCCGGCCGAGTCAGCCATCATGCTCGCTGGCAGGTTTCTTCTCTATTCAGCCTTGTTGGCTTCCTCCTCTGCGGCCTGCTCCGCCTTCATCAGCCCCCAGCGACGCATGACGGCCTCTTCGGCCTCCCACCGAATCCGGTCCCGTTCCTCCTTTGTATAGCCGTCGGGGGTGTCGTCGTCGTCAGTATCGACAACGGCAACCACCCCGGCGGCTTCCTTCTCTTCCTCCTTCTCCCAGGCGGCCTTCTCTGGCGCGCCCGCCATGCCCTCAGTCAGGAGCCATGGCTCCCGGAACACGAGCGCCTTCAGCTCCTTTATGGCGCCGATGACCGTCGCGCAGGTATGGCAGCGTTTGAGCATGCTGCCCCAGGGGTTCTCCACCGCAACGTTGCACCACTTGCGGTCCTCCTCGTTCTGGAGGTAGTCCTCGCAGAAGTTGTAATTCGCCTTCTTGCAGGCGTCGCACTTGTATTTGAAGCACATGTCGGCCTGTGACTTAGAGGTCTCTGCGTAGGTTGATGTGCTTGATTGAGTGTCTGTCGCTGGCGAGGTTGGTGAGTCTGAGAGGAATGCTGACAAGGATACCTCCACTGAGAGCAGTGAATGGGTGCCGGGTAGAGAAGTGTGACATTCGTGAGAGGAGAGACGTGAAGCTGGATCGGTAGGCTTGAAGGTTTGTTTGAATAGGTTGCGTGGGCTGATGAAGGAGGAGGATGGATTCCAGGCCTTTGTCGCGCCTTGGATGATGATCTGTCTCAGTCTGTCCTTGAGAGTGATCCTGCAAATTTGAGATGAGTTGAACACTGAGATGAATGTTTTCAACACGGTGCTGGGGCCTTTGCTGTTGACAGTAGCGCCTGGCGGCATAGTGGTGCGGTAGAATCGTCCTTTAGAAGAGAACATCCTAGAGAGGAAAGCAGGGCGAGTCGCCTTGTTGTCTTCCTGCAACATGATTTGAGACATCTCGTGAGCAAGACACCTTTTGCCAGTAGTTCACCATCTCGGAGAGAACGTGAATCCAGACTGTTGGACTTCCCAGCAGATGGTTTATCGCGAGAGAGGAGCAAGGCTCGGGCATCTGAAGATACAATCTTGAAGACACAATCTGAAGGTGGTCGACTGCGAGAAGAGTGACATCGACGTTGACAGACCTTTCTGAAGAATTCGGTGCGTGTGTCCTGCCGAGAGGTCTGCCAAATGTGTTAACGACATCATCGCTTAGTCGGCGACGTGTTAACAGGTTCACTTTAGCAACAATGAATTCCCTTCGACTTGCGCAGACCTTTCACGGTCTTCTCTCCAAACCTCGCGGGAATTCGCCTCAGAAAACCGCTGAGGAATTGAACGCAACTTCAAGCTCAGAGGTACGTCTGTTCCAGTCCTTGTGTGCCTCTGGCTACATGAGACGCAACCCACGACCTCCATCGTGAACAGACAGGACATCTTTTGACCACAAACTTCTGTACAGCTCGACGGCGAATACCAGCAGATCCTCACCCCAAGCATGGCCTACCAACGACATCTCCACAATCATCCGAATGGCGAAGATTACTGTGCTGGGTGCTGGATTTGGGGTCAAGTCCACGACCACGACGATGAGAATAATTGGGAAGACGACTCAAGCTCCGACAAGACCCCAACTCAGGCCTCTTACTTGGAAGCGAGAGAACTTCAGCGCAATGTGAGTCAACCACACGAAAGGCCATCATCTGAGACATGATAGATGAGGAAGAGGAAGAGGAACAGAGACAAGGATAATGTTGATATACGGACAATTGTATATCCGGTCCCTGGGCGCCCAGACCAACCAGCTTGTGGCGTCTGTCTGCGCCACAAGCGCCACAGTCCCAACACTGAGCCTCATCTTTTGCCTGTTCCTACTTCATCATTGTCCATCTCAAGACACGATCATCCTTTATCATGGTCAATCTCATTTGGACACACAGAGGAAGCTAACGTATCTTCTGTGTCCAGGTTTCTGATCCTGTGACCCACGAATCGGCCGCAAGTGACAATACCACCATGGCCGAAATCGAGGACCACTTCACTGTCTTCGTCCGGCTCCCCTTTAATCGGGGTGACTTTGTCGATCCCCCCCCTGTGGCTTGGTCTGCAGCAAAAGAGCGAGCACTATGGGATGTCATGTCTCGTCAGTCCAAAAACAATGAAATCGACTGGAAGGCACTATCAGAGAGATTTGAGGTGACGCAAGCCTTTCTCCTCCAACAAGCGGCATGGCTCTACGAGCGACAACTGTCCCAGGTTCGGGCACAGATGCGACGAGTTGGAAACAGACAATCTGCCACGCCCTCCCCGGCTCCGGGATCAGCTTCCGCCAGCATGGTGGGTGGCCAGGCAATGAAGAGAGCTGGCAGTGGAGGGTCACGTGTTCCTTCTCGGTTGTCCACCCAACACATTGGAAGTCCTGTTGCGGGAGGAGGAGACAGTACGCCAGGAACTCCTGCTAAGAGCAGGACTTCACTGCCGTTCCGGAACACGTCTGGGCCAGTTGCAGCTGCCGGAGGTCCACAGACCAGGGTGGCTTCTGGAACATCAAGACCATTGTCGAGGCAATCTTCCAAGGATGCAGAGGCTCCGCAGTCTAGAAGAGGCAGTATCCAGCATCCATTGGCAAGATCGCCAGGTCAGACGCGCAACAATCAAGCCCAATCATCTGACTCGGAAGATGAGATGACTCAATCCCGGATTATGGCTCGACGACCAAACCCCTCGTCTATGCACCGCCGCGTTCTTTCCTACAGGAAGGAGTTTCAATCCCAAAAGGGTGCCACTAGTAATTTGGACGACAAGGGCCTTGCACAGAATCCGCCTACCCATGACGAGGAAGACGATGAAGAAGACGAGCCATCTTTTCTCCCATTTGCCAACCCCCCAACCGAAACCAAGCCTCGGCCATCATCTTCCTCCCAACAGGATCCTGGTGCAACGTTGCGCGGCGCTTTGCAAACACAGCGACCCAGCATGCAGCGTCGCACGACATCGGAACGCATAGTCTCGTCTCCCACCATCGAGCCGCCGACTCCTGTCCAGACCCAACGAAATCCACCAACCGTCTTATCCTCGACCTCATCTCCGTCATCCCCTACCTATCCCGCTGCTGCAAACACAACCTCGACTCGACCCGCGCCTCGAACCGATGGCCAATACTCTTCTCAAGGTAATCCGACAACCCAACCTCCTGCCATTCCGAGGCTCGGCACACCTTTATCTCCTCCTCACCGTGCGCTTCTCCACACCAACTCTCAGTCCGCATCTGCCGCAGCCTCGCCTCGCCGCCATGGCACAGGTCCAGGGTCTGATACCTCGCCTTCTATGGGATCCTCCTTTTCCGACCTGGATGATACGAGTGTTACGCAATCGGCGTTGGAAGAAGCATTGTTGAGCGGAATGGGGAATACCACGATGACGACGCATTTTGGAGGGTTTGGAGGCAGGGTCACTAGTGGAATCGGACAGGCTTTGAGGTCAAGGTATTTTGACGCAAGAGGTGGTGAAGGTCATGGTCGTGGAGGTGCAGGCGGAGCAGGAGGAGGAGGAGGAGGAGGTGGTGGTGGTGGTGGTACCGCAGGTGGTAACGTGAGCGAGAGATGAGAATAAGGGCGCTAAGAACTCATCGAAGCGAGTGAACTCAGAATGAAAGTTGCGTGGGAATGGAATCGGGACAAGGATGGGCTGGGAAACGGAGCTTTGGTGGCGAGAAAGAGAAATGCAAAACTCTGGCCAAACTGAACACAGCACCAAGCATGCATGTACGGGGTGCTTGCTGGCAGGAGAATTGTCTATGTCGGAGTATGACTTGGCTTTGCTCTCAACGCGATCACAACAGTGTGCTATTGTACCATGACATTACCAGGATGAGTTGCTGGGCTCAAATGAGATGAGATCGGATCAGATCTCCCAACAGAGCAGCGTACTTTCAAGTTTCCGGGTTAATAATAACGCGCGAATCATGTAGATCTGATCGTATCATATGGCATCATGTTCCGATCCGGGAATAGGAAAACTTACATGAACAATCGCATACGCTTAGATTCAGTCTTGCTGTTGCTTGCTTTTGAGGAGAGTACAGTAGGGCTCAGGGAGGAAGGAGGGCCAAAGACAGAAAGAGATAAACCGAGCTGAATCAGGCTGAGCGAAGTCGAAGCCGAGTTGAGTCGTGTAGAACAAGAATATCTAGCGAGCTAGGTACATAACAAACTTCATTATCCTAACCTTTTTCCTGTGAGCAAGCACCGCAGCGACGCAGACGCGGGGGGATACAATATGGGATCCCTGCCGACTCTGGTTCTGCCTCTGCCCCTGCTCTGCTCGCCCGTCTACCTGTACTGTCTACACCTCATCCCTCTTCCGCTCGGGCTTGCCGCTGCTCTTGGACTCGTGGGCGAGATTCTTGCCTACCGACCCGGTCGTCTGCGTCCGCGTGGACCACGATGGGGTTGCCGTGACTTTGCCGCTGTGGCTGCTGCCGCTGCCGCTGGCACTACCGCTTCCGCTGTGCTTCGCCGAGTGGCTGGCGCTGGAACCATCACCATCGTGGTGCGTGGCGTTGCCCTTGAATTTGCCGTGGTTGGGGAAGTCCTCGACGGTGGCGTTGTGGCCGTAGCCGCGGTATCCACGGACGCCGCGCTTGCGGTGCTTGTCGAGGTGCTGGAGGTGCTCGACACCGCCCTTCATGTAGTCGACCATCTTCTCGCCCAGCGTGCGCTTGCGCAGGGCGTCGTCGACCGCCACGCCCGGATTGGCCGCGTACCAGGTCTGGTAGGCCGGGCAGGTCTGCGCGACCGTCTCGGGCACCTGCAGCGACGTGAGCTGCTCCTGGTGCTCCAGCAGCATCACCACCATGCCCGCCGACAGGTGCCACGCGATGTGGCAGTGCAGGGGCCACACGCCCGCGTTGTCCTGCGTGTACTGGATCACAATGTACGACGGGTTGTCCGGCGTCGCTTGCGCCCAGAGCATGTGCACGTCGCGCCGCTGCGGGTTCGACGGGTTCGTCACCGTGCCGTCCCAGGTGCCAAAGCCCTCGGCCAGGACTTGGAAGTCGTGCCCATGCATGTGCATCGGGTGCGGCGCCGGGGTGGTGTTGATGATGACGATCCGCACAGTGCTGTTGGTGCCCGTGTTGATCACATTGTACTGTGGTGCGAACTCCGTCTGTCCCGCAATCGCCTGCGAGAGCAGGCTGCTCGAGAGATCTCCGTCGTAGCTCACCCCGTTCATGGTCCAGTGGAAGACTCCCGAGGCGTCGGGGGCGCCAGCAATGGTGATGGTGATGGTGGTGTCTGCTTCGGCCACGGGCATGACGTACTGGGGCACCGTGCTCGCCAGCGGGTCGTTCTGGCAGTTTGAATTGATGGGCGGTTGAGCACCAGTACTTGTGGGGACGACACTGGGATCAGACCCCTTGTAGTAGATGATTCCTTGACCATTAGGTCCGTTCGTGTCTCCGCAGGGGGAGTTGAAGGCCCGCAGCCAGTAGGTACCTGGGGCCTGGTTGGCAGTAACAAGAACATCGACACGTTGACCCACACCGATGGTGACAAACTGCGTTTGGTAAGGCTGAACAGGGACAAAGTCATTGGCGATGACAGTCAGCTGGTGTCCGTCGATCGAAATGGTCTCGAACGCCGACGCGCCAGTATTGACGAACCGCAGCCGGTATGTCTTGCCGGATTCGAATTCCCATGATGCGTAGGGGACGACGGAGCAAGGGGCACCGTTGGTGACATTGGCACAAGGATATTGGCCGACACCTGCGACGAGGTTGGAGTCGGAGAACGGTCGGAAGGGTTGACCGGAGCTGCTGGGCGACATGACCAAGTTGACAATGTCCTCGTAGCTGTCATGGAACCAGTCCGATACCAGGATGGGATAGAGGTCAACATCGTAGCCAGCGTCGTTGGGACCGTGAACGACGATGGGCCCATTGACGCCTGCAGAGTACTGTGCAGAGTAATGGGCGTGCCACCAGGAAGTGCCATACTCGTCAGCACGGAATTTGTAGGTCAAATTTCCACCGGGGACGATTGGGCATTGGGAGACAGTGACGACTCCGTCGTAGTATGGAGTTCCAGGTTGGTTCAGGCCATGCCAGTGTATCGACGTGGGTTCTTCGGGACCCCAAATCTCGTTGTGAACATTGACTTCGATCCTGTACAGGTTCAGCAAAACCGCTCAGTAACAGCCATAGGCATTCTCGTACCAGTCACCCCAGTTTGCCTCAATCAAAGGACCTGGATATTGGCCATTGACAACAATCATGGCTTGCTGCACTCCATCAGGGGCATACGTCCCTCGCGAGACGGTGAAGTCATAGTATCGTGTAACGCCTGGCATCAGATTCAGCCTCGTCTAAACATCAATCCCAAGAAGATCAAGCGGACCAGTATCGGGTATGTCATTCTGGGGATGTGATCCAGAAGCTGTTCGATCCCCCCACGGGCAATCACCACCCTTGAAAAGAAGTGTTAGCGGAAAGATCTCGTGAAATATTTCCGGTCTCTCTCAGGCTTACTCCCATCCATTTTCCAAGAGGTCCTGGTTGACCAGCCAGAATGCCTTCAGCAAATACAGCGCCCAAAAGGGCCGAGACCAAACCTGTCCTCATTGTCGACAGAAACAAGGTCAAAGACTGGTCGAATAAGTGTGTAACCAGGAGAAGAAAATCCCGTACAACACTCGAGCCCGACGGAGTGTATTTATGTCGACTGCCACGGACTGAGCTGACCAGCAAAGCGGCGGGTCCAGACTTTGGCCTCCATTTGCAAACTCCCACGAAGCGGTAAGATCAACTAGACTTGTTGGGCTAGCCATTTCTGGATGTTACGAGCAGTCATCAAACTAGGTAACAGGCAAGCCTGTCAAAAGCACGGACGGGGCTTTTTGGGGAGAACCGCTTAGGCGAGCTGCTCGTAATTGGAAAGTCGTCCAGGAGCAAGGAGAGGAGGGCCAACATGAGCTTTGCCCTGCGGCGGAGCAGAACAGTCTGAAGAGACAAGGACCCGGAGCGGCCGTTTGGCCCCTGCCCGTGCTACTGAAGTATACTGGAGTCAGGAAGAAATGCTTTCGAGATAAGCGACGGCGCGGCTTACTGCCGTGGCAGCAGCAAGCAGTGACGGAACAATGTGAGCGAGGCGGTCAGATACTGTTGGATGCCTGAACAAATGGCCCTTGTAATCCATCATAAGAGTTTGCACCTCGATCATCTCCAGGGGATGGAGAAGTCATATGTAGGACAAGGTTAAGACTGGCCCCAGGGGTTGAAAAGCATCTGTTTGGAGAGTAACGGTCATCCGGGCTGAAATGCTTACATAGCGGGGAAACCAGAAATAGTTCGTCCTTGTTCATTGTCTCGAGTCAATCAACTGCGTCCAAGCTCCAAGCGGCATGTCATTGTCGAGGTCTTGACTGTGACATTCCGAGCAAGGCATGTGGCTGTTTCTCACCGACAAATTCTGCTTGAGGCGAAAGGGCCTGGCTGGTGCAGTCAGCGTGGTTGATTTACCAAAGGGAATCGCGGAGTGTCTGAGACCCTGTACCGAGTATAGTTTGGACTCCGACATTTGGAGGCTGAGAATGCAAACACCCCGAACGGAATATTCGGCTTCCGATACGAGCTGAAACCTGCACTGCTGAAGCGCGGGTACTGCACCGGGCAAAGCATCTGGGCCCGTCAGCACCAATGCTGGGGTGCCAATAAGATGATGCACAAGCATGACTCCGCGCGGGGACCAGCAGAGCAGCAAATAAGCCAGGCTCTATCAGGTATGCCTCAACTGCAACAGGGGAAAAAGGCCTCGCAGGGTGGAAAAGGCGGGTCTAATTGGGAACCTAGTGGCCGTGCTTAGACAAGCGAGCTGTTGACAGCGCATGTGATAGCAGACGAGAGTACTGCTTTTATATAAGAGAGCACCACGAGCGCTGTGCCAGTAACAAGTCTCTCCTTCCTCTAGTTGCCGGAGCCACAAGAATCCGAACATGATACGTTCGCGTTGCCCTGGCTGGGCCGTGCCCCTTGAAAGTGGGAGTATAGATTGTTATCTCTGGGCCGTCCCATTGGGATCCAAGCAGAGGTTTGTGACTATTGTCTGCCCGGAGTGTATGGGTATATGTCCACCATTATCGTGACCCACGATAATGGAGTCGTTGATAGACAAGGCTGCCACTGTTTGGTTGCGGGATTCGATACAACCAACAGCACTAGTCCACCATTCAATCCGTCAAGTCTAATCGGAGCATCTGAATAGCCTCCATTTTTGGCGGCTTTGGAAAGCAGATCGTTTAGACCCACTCTCTGGGTTGCTTGAGGACTTCCATTAGCCCCCTTTCTTTTTCATACTGGGTGTCTTCTGCATTCTCTGGATTTTCGGGAATGCCAGTGCCACACTATTCCGCATATTAGCTTCAAATTCGACCAAGAAAGTAACAAGATGGAGCTTTGCCTCAAGTCGAAAAACTATGTTTGGGTTCGACTTACAACAGGATGCATGTATTCCCACCGTGCTGTTAATGGTAGACTCATTAGAATGCTTTCAACGCGGGCGCCAGGGGTCCGCAGCCCAAAGCTGGTGCCCCTGTCGTTGATGAGGTTGAATTCGACGTATCTCCCTCGTCGAATTTGTTGCCATAGTTTCTGTTGGGGCAAATAGGGCATATCCTTTCTTTTTTTGACGATGGGTAGATATGAAGGTAAGAATGACTCAAGACCGCTGACGACGAATTGGAAAATATCTTCCTGCGGGTTCCGCGAACCAGGCCGCGAACTCGCTTCGAGATCATCAAAGAAGATGCCGCCAATGCCTCGCGCTTCATTTCGATGCGGAATTCTGAAATAGGAGTCGCACCACTTCTTGAACCTCGGGTAGTAATCTTTGTCGTGCTTGTCACAAGCGGCCTTGACGGTCTTGTGGAAATGTTGAGCGTCTTCTTCAAACAAATAACAAGGCGTCAAATCTGTCCCTCCACCAAACCACCAATTTTGCTGGGACGTCCCAGTTGCATTGACGGGGTCCCGGGGATCAGACGTCTCAAAGTAGCGGTAGTTCATGTGAACGGTTGGAGCCATGGGATTATGAGGGTGCAGCACGAGTGAGATCCCTGCTGCAAAGAAATTCAATTTGTCGACATCCGAAGCAACAAAGGATTGGTGATCTGAACGCATCTTCTCGATGGCAGGGCGTGACAACTCTCCGTAGACGACGCTGATATTGACACCAGCTTTCTCGAAGACATTGCCGTCCTGGAGAACGCACGAGATGCCGCTGCCGCCGGCTGGTCTCGTCCATTCATCCCGCCTGAACTTCATCCCATCCACATTCTCCAGCGCAAAGACTATCCGATTTTGATGTTCCTTAATGAGAGCCTCCATCCGCAGTCGCATCGGGGAATTGCGTGTAATTTTTTGCTTGCTCTTGGTCACCTCATCTACCTCGGCCAGATTAACAGGCTGAATAGGGGGCGAGTCGTTCGCTATAGAAGTCGCATAGGACATATTGTAGGCTAACGTGCCAACAAGGAGGGTCCCGAGGGACAACGGGAGGAACAGCCATCTCTGTCTGCGATGACTTCGAAGCGGTAGCGACTGTACAGCTGCGGGAGAACTGGTAGAGTAACGAATTTGGACCTGAGAAAGATTGACAGAGGACCGGCGTCCTATTTTGAGTAGCGAACTGTGAGAAGCTCGCACAGAGCTCCAAGCAGACCTGGAAACACTCATGGTCAATTGTTTACTGAGCTGCTCTAAGACGGCATGAATGAAAAAGAATGTAGGTCGACAGATCGAGAAGATGCAGGTTTATTGCAAGACTAATAGTTTCATTGAATATGTGTTGCCACAGGACCACCGGGAGAATCAAATATTCGTACCCGCCGTCAGGTCATTGAAGCTGTAGCATTACGGCTACTCAACTTTTTTACACGAGACGAAGCTGGAGAAACGCGCTTCGAGTTCTCCACCGTCACATGACAAGGCTCTTGCTTACCACCCAATCCAGCCGTGGTCGACTGACAGAGGCGTCGTGGCAATATTGTTGGGTTTTCTGTGATTCATCTTGTCTCACCCGAAAATCTTTCTCTGGGAGCCGGTAACTGAAAGCATTCGGACCAAGTCCCGGGTACTAAAGAGGCACAAGTCTGGCCAGAGATGGGCGCTATCGATGCAAGCAAATTCTCGAACAAAGTGGTCACAAAGAGGTCGATGCGACCCGGTACTCGGTAAGTGTGATCATTCTCTCCTTGTGCTGTTCTTAGAACGAAGATATGACGTGACTCACTCGCTCATCTTTGATTAAGATCTAGCCTCGTGGCCAAACTCGGAGGCTGGTGAGGAAAGTCATTAATCAGGCTGAGGCGCATCCCGTGATCGAGAACAACGAAGTCATTTTGGTGGGTTCGAAGCTTGCTTAGATAACGCGGGGCAGTCATTCGCTCCAGGTGTGGCCGGGCACTCGCACTCACACTCATTCTGCCTGCGGGTGACTCCCTGCCTCCCTGACTCCTCGTCCCACATTTGTCTTCAGGCTGCGCAGCACGGGGTCCTTGCCCACTCGTAACCAACTAGTCGGCCTATCACCGCCCCCTCCCAGTGCTGCCTGCCACACCTGGCACCTTCAAACAACTTCATCCTCATCCCTCACTCACTCACTCACCGACCAACCCTTCCTGTCTTCATCTACACTTTACACCCACCAACGCTCAAACATTTCCTCTGAGACTGCGACACCCTCAGACTTCATCTATACTCACCTGTACCACTCGAGCATCACCACACCTTCACCACCATGCGTTCCAAGTTTAAGGACGAGCATCCTTTCGAGAAGCGCAAGGCAGAAGCCGAACGCATTCGGCAGAAGTACGCCGACCGCATCCCGGTATGTTCAGTCTTGTCCTTCAGATGCCAGTCTCTGAGCCTCTTTTGACTGACAACATCGTCCACAGGTTATCTGCGAAAAGGTCGAGAAATCTGACATCGCTACCATCGACAAGAAGAAGTACCTCGTCCCCGCAGATCTGACCGTCGGCCAATTCGTCTATGTTATTCGCAAGCGCATCAAGCTCAGCCCAGAGAAGGCCATTTTTATTTTCGTCGACGAAGTCCTCCCACCTACTCATGCCCTCATGAGCAGCATCTACGACGAGCACAAGGATGAGGATGGTTTCCTATACATCACGTATGTCCTGACTAAACGCGGCGCAGAGCCTCATATCATGACGTTGCTGACAAATATCCAGATACTCTGGCGAAAACACCTTCGGCGACTTGTGAAACTCCCCGCCCTCGAGACCGACGACGCGAAAGTCACGTATTGACATGTCGCTACCGGAGTCACAAAGTGTATTGATTTGACTGATGGACATCATCTGAGGTACACCCTGGCGTTTGGACACTTGATTCAAGCCTGCAGAAGAGAGACTACACAACGGGGAATTTACCAGAGACACAGAGGTGTGATTCAACCGTGGACGGCAAGCAGGAACGAGAGACGCGAACTGTTTGCGACAAACGGGGAGGTTTTGAAGGCCCTTTATTGATTTGTATTCATGCTTGGTCACTGAACAATTCAAGTATCTTTTCCTCCCCGTTCCGTCACGATGTGATCATTTCGCGAGTCTGTACTCGGTACTTCGTAACGTAGCAAGAGAGGGTTCAGATGCGCTTCTGCCTCCACTGTTGAACGAGATCTGTCACTCACTAGGCCATCGTCCGTCAAATTGTCAAGCACTTTGTAGACGAGCACCAATCGTAATAAACCAACGCCTGCCTGGATGACAACTTTCCCGCTCAGAAGCCGCCACTTTCCCTGCCCTTCTGTCGCATTCAGGCTGGCGCTCGCGTCACTCATTCTCAGCCTAGAGATCACACTTGCAGCGATATATCACGTGCGCGCGAAAAGACGCTTTAGGATGGATTTCCAGCCCTCAACATCTCTCCAACCACCAATATCACCACCACCACGCAGTCATGTTATGCCACTCCTCGTCTCGCCAGGTGTCTTCGGATTTTCTCCAGGCTTCTCTCGACGCAAACATTCGGATTCCACCATGAGAATGCTGTATTCCTCGATCACCAGTTGCGTGTAGAATCGACACCATTGGCAAAGTGTCTATCCCCGGATGCCTTGAAAAGATCTTCATTCGACGCGAGCCTTGGTCTCTCGCCTTGCGATAGCAACGCAACCTCTATCATGGCTCTTTGACAGGTAGGCATCGAGACCGGAACAAACTCGACAGCTTCCTCACTTCAGAAGCCCCATGGGTGGTTGCATGGCAGGTTAAAAGGAGCACGATCCTTTCTCACTGTACTCGTGACTGTCCATTGACGTGATAGCATAGTGTCGAACCTCTATGACAAATAAGTCTCAGCCAGCGTCGACCCCAGCGTTCGTCCTCTTTTCATGACTTCGATCAGCTTCATTGGACTTGCTGAGCAGTGTTGCACCTCCGTCTTACATGGTGGACCTGATGAGGCTGCCTGCTCGAACATTCTGCCCAGGATGGTAAGGTAGGTCAGGGCGTGAGCTCAGACATGCGCAAATCAGACTCCCTATACCTGCCCGCTTGGAACTTGTTGCTTGATATTGCTTGTAGTCTCAGTCTGATCAACGAGCAAACGAGTTACCGTTGCTGCACTGCATCCGCGTCCGAGTTTATCCAGAAGTTGCCCATTGTACGTGCGCATCGCAAACCATTGACCGTGTGCAGCAGGCTCAGGTTGACCAAGGTACAATGATAAGCATACGCCAGGAAGCAGCGAAGTGCTCGAAACCTGATATGCCAATGGCACCCGGGAAGCGACTTACTCGGACTTCAATGCCGCCATCCCGCCTCATTCGTCCAGCCGTGAGCCTTCGTTCTCAAGTCACAACGTGGAGTGGCGAAAAAATCAATGCAACCTTGTCGATCTGCATGGAGTATACTGTCTGGTTTATGCCGTGCCCTGACATGTGGAGTATCTAACTGCCCAAACCTCAAAATCCAAATGTCCAATGCACTCTGATAAAGCACATCACGGATGATCAACGGCATTTGAGGAACTACCAAGTGGAAGAGCCTGCCTACGAGGAGATACTTCACCATCTGCATCGGTCGATTGAGCCGTGGGTCCACAAGCCCCTGAAAAGGGATATCTCACCATATGAGCGATCACGCTAGGTCTACAGAAGGCCCCGTGAGCTGCAAGGCTTACAAACATCATGACTCCGACAGCGATCAGGCTTCTTGAGGACTAACACGCCACGTCGCGGATTGTATCGAAGTCCCCTGTCGCTTTGCAGATACGTAACAAGCAGGGCAAGAGAGAGACTTCAAACCGATGCGCGTTGATTAGTCCTCACGCCTACGAGTAGAGATGCTCACGCACCACACCCACCTACCCACTTACTTGTCCAGGCAGGACTAGGACGTCGGCCTTGGGCCTGTCTATATCTAGCTGTTTGTTATTACGAGCGGACGACGAGTTGATCCTTTCCGACCGTGCGTCACCGCGTACCGGCCCGACCGTCGGAGGTGGATGGGTCCCCTGGCCCCTGGAGGGATAGGAGTAGGAGCTTCCACAAGTCCATGTACGTCCCGCTGAGTCTGACACATGAATCATTCATACCATCAACGAAGGTCCACGCGCATGCACAATGAGATTTCTCAAGTGCAGTACGAGCATTTAGCACAAATGACCAACCACCCCCGTGCGCCTTTTTTTCGTGGCAAACTTAGCTGCTGTGCGCGTTTCGCTCTCACACTCACACTCTCGCTTGCAAGGCTCCAGAGAGATCAGGCTCCAGCCTGGCTTTTGTTCTTGGTTTTGAGGAGCTAAGGAGCCTCTACTTGTGCACACACGGAAAACCCGAGCTCCGCAAAGCTTTGCTTACAAGCACTCGTACCGTGTACTTGTACCTCTTTGTCCGTTACCAAAACTGGGAAGCATGGAGCATGGGACTATGGATCACTAAATATAATGGAATAGAATAGAACTGCAACCCGTCAATCCGTCAGTCAGTTAGTCAGTCAATGCTGGAAGATTTCAGAAGGGGAAAAAGATGCTACTGGCCTTGACCATGACCATACCCACGCCCACGCCCACGGATCATCCGTGCATTTTCCCGCCGCCTCGTACCGAGCACCGAGTACTCGTGGAGGAATCTCGATTACAAGTCTCAAGAACCCGTGAAAGTACCCAGTGTACCTCGTAACTGCATACGAAAACTCCACAAAGTCAAAAGATGCGACAACGCGGCCCGACTTTGCAGAGGTCCATCCAGGTTACGACCACCGAATACCGTCTTCGGTTAAGCCCAAGGTGGCCATGCAGCCACGCAGCTGCATATGTCCCAAGGGCCATGGTCCCTGACCCGTGAGGAGCTATTCGCTATGCGCGACGCTTGTCCATGTCAGGCTTGTCCAAGTCACGAAAGAGGACGACAACGCTTGATTCGCTGATTTGTTTCTTGGGTGGCTGGCCCGTGTCCAGCGTCCAGGGGGAATGAGATTCGCCGCCGTCGCTGGCGGCTCCAAGGAATGAAACATTAAACAAACCGCTCTCGAAAAGGCGGTTCGAGGAGCGGATATTACTCGTTAGAGGGAATACGCAGATCCCTAGATCCTAGATCCTAGGAGTTTTGTCAGACAGACAAAAGTCATGCCACCGCCGACCCCAGCCCAGTACCAGCCAGTTGTGCCAGCGCTGATCGGTTCACGGCAAAGGGACCAGCATGGTCCATGCACCCTGGAGCCATGGATCATGGCACGCCTGAAGCGGATGCTTGGATACTTCCTTCGTATGGGCGCTTATTCGCTTACAAGTAGTCTGTCCCTGACATGTTTTCATCAAACTACTGTCGAAAATCCTCTCCATCCACTACTCCTGAAGCCCCAAATCAATGAATGACCTTCGCGGTCCGTGCTTTCGGCCTTCTGAGTTTTGTCGTTACTCGTATGTCACCTTATGTCTCGCGTCGAGAGTGACACACGCTATGACGTTAGTATTAATCCGACGAGGAGACCTTCACCTGTATTATTTCCTGTTGCCCGGGGTCGAGCTCTGATAGGGCAAGTGAGTGTTTCTATCGCATGTGGGCAAGCCTTCAACATAAACAACAGCGAACTTTTGCAATATTAGAATTAGGTTAAGTCGGCAGATCAGCACTGCATGGCATTGACATGTCTTGCACAAACATAGCGTATGGGGCAAACCGGCAAAGTCGGCCACTACAAGGCTGTGGTTTATAAGCCTTGTGAGCATGACGGCTGGTGATGGCGGTTTGGATGGTATTAGCTCTGACGGCACCAACGGGTTTCTGATCGTGACGTGGGTGTTCCCAATTTATTCCATCCTAGGGGCTCTGACCCACGAGTACATGCATCGTCAGGGGGGGGTGAGTGCTCTTTGATACTTACCGAGTACACAATGCTCACTGGATACCATCAGTCTTCCCAGTGGCGAATGCCAAATACCAGATTTTCACCGACATGGATGCTGACCGGGTAAGATCCAACCACGATGACCTTCGCAGCTTGTAGCCATATCGGGCGAAGGGCTTCTGGCTTGAATGTCGTTGCCAGTTGAGAATGTTAAGAGGTGCTCCACACTGCCGATCGACAGCTGGCCATCTCCAGGTTGTGCACTCTTATCCTTCTCCAATGATAGTCTTGGTATCTCTGCAAGTGTGCAGAATGACATGTCCTCCGGCTTTTATCACCCGATACGCAGCCCGAGATCGGGGGTCGTTGATGACAAACAACAAAGAAGAACCAGGAGCAATGGAGCCCAAAGATCGTGCTCGTTGGTCTTTTCCGGGAAGGCGATATGCACAAAGACTGATTAACTCTCGCGGGGCCTCTCGGTAATTTTTGCTGTTGTCTCTGGTCAAATTTCATCTCCTCAATACTTGCCAGGTGAGGCTAGGAAGGAGTGGTAATCGATTATGAGCTCGCTGATCGGGAACTCTCGAGCGTCCTGGGAGATGTATTGGACGGTCGAATGAGGTGAGTTCTGAGGTAATGGCCAACCAGCGGGTGACAACTTTGGGAGGTTAGTCAGGGTCGGGACAAAACGACAAATACGAGCTCTTGGTCGAGAGTTAAACGCAGGCTCAATATCCAGCCAAGTCATGGATAGCAGCCGTGCGGGCTGTACGCGGTAGTCAGCATGAAAAGGTGCATGGGAAATCAGGCTGGCAGGGATCAAAGACGAAGCCGAAAGGAAACGCGGCTTTTCTTTAATGATATTATGACTAGCATTTTCCCCCGCAGGCAACGCACTTGAGTAGGGCGCAGGCAGGCAGGATTCCCCCACCTCTTATCCATTGCCGTTGAGACTTCCAAGGTTGTTTCCTATGACCCTGCATGCCCTGGTACCTTTTGTACTGTTAGTTTGAGGAGCCCCGTCTGACAAAGGACCTAACCAGACATTTGTTTCTCATCTTCCAAAGCCGGGTCAATCCTCCACTTTTTGATGGGCATTTGCTGTCGTGTGGTTGGTCATCAGCATGCATCTCTCGGCATCGTACAAGGTTTTGTGTTTTAATTTTGGGTGATCAAGTGCGCCGGGGGAGGGGTGGAGAGAGGATAGCAGGAAACAGTTAGGTACTGAACCGAGTAGGTTATAGGTAAGGTACGGGGGGGAGTGGAGGCATGGGAAGATAGGAAGAAGGGTAGATAGGTTTTGAGGTGGCTCGCTTACACTGTGTCGCATGGAAGCTAGCAAAACTATGGCCAAACCCTTGCCAAACCAAATCTACCGAGTAGGTACATAACCTGCAAGTACACTAGGCAACTACCCTATACATAACAGGTAGAAAGGCAACCAGTTAAAGCCTGGTCAAAGACATGGGGTTGCCGTGACCCTAGGCGCCTTTAGGAGTATGCCTTCTTACCTACTCAGGTATCTCCGGAGATACTTCTCAGGGATGGAGGTGGCCCAGGCGGCCCGGTAAACTTAGGGGTACTAGCTATAGGTGGTGCAAGCCTAGGGCCAGGTGGTACTGTTACTTAAGTGCCTACTAGGTAGTTACCTACTTGTACCTAGTAGGAGCTAGAGTGGCAATCACTTAGCCTTTTCCCCCTCTTTTCTCTCAAGTCTCATCCTTTACCTGCCCCGAGTCTGAGTCCCTGGCGCCCTGCCTCGGAGTCAACAACTCAGCGAGACTTGACAACCTGACGTGATGGGCCTTTGGCTCTGGTGCGTGCATGACCATCAGCATCATCTTTCTCACCCCTTCACCCCTTCATCCCTTCACGCTGTCCTCTTATTCCACCTTCGCCTTCACCAACTACTACTAAGATACTTCTCCTCGTATAGCAACGGAGCAGCTACTCGCATCTCTCCTCATCCTATACCCGCTACTCCTGCTGGGTTCCCACTCGCCGGCTTCTTCTTTTAATGCCTAGGTTGATTTTTTCTCCCCTTACTCTTTGATGATCATCGTCGTCTTTTGCCATCCAACTGACTAAAAACCCTGTTGACCGACTGAACGCCCCTCTCCCTCGTTCTTATTCCTCCCTTCCTTCCTCCCATCCTTCCGATTCACTCTTGGCCCAGCAGACTGGGGCCTTTTAGTGACCATCTTGAGCGACCCCGGAATTTCACAATTTCAATCCTGTCTCTGACTCTCGGATTTTTGCAATAATATAAATCACCATCATCAAGCAGAACCGTCGTTGTTTGCCCCCCTACCATCTTTCCATTAATCGAAAGTGATTTGGTATTCTTCTATCGCAAAAGGCGGCCGGCAATTTCTTCCAAGCGGCGCACCAGCCTTGTAACCTGAGTGCCGCCGTGTCAACCCCCCCTGGCCTAGCATGAGCGTCTCTGAATATTGCATCGACCATGAAGAAGCCGCGCGGATCAGATCGCACTGAAGGTCAAGTTTTCCTCTTTGTCAACAAGAACCCCAAGTCCAAGTCTCTGTCCAAAAGCGATGGCGCCATCGCCAAACAGATCAATCGCCATGCTCAGCATTTCCGGAGTCGCAAGGTTGAGGCTCAGAAGATCACTTCTGCTCGCTCCAATTGTTCTTCAGCCCGCCGTATCGCCCTAGATGGGTGGCACCGGAAAGAGACCGGACAAGGGTGAGTTTTTCCCAGTTGTCCTCCTCTCTGGATTGGGATGTTCGAGCAATCACTTCAACACGAGTCACACTTGCCACAAGCTGACAATGAATTTTAGCTCCAGCAGCGATGAATCCTCCCCAGTGTCGTCGCCCAACGAGGAGCTAACAGCGGCGTCACCCTCGCAGGATGCCACGCCCGTTCGCCAAATCTTTTCGCCTATGATCGACACGCCATCGGCTGAACTGCCACCTATCGCACCGGCATTGCCTCGTAAAGCACTCTCTGTGCAAATGCTAGCGGGCGACAGCGATTCGGTGTTTGATATCGATGAACATCACTTTGAGGATGAAGGAGCGCTGGAGCTGTCGTCCCCAGTCTACAGGGCGAACTTCAACTCGTACGACTGTATTGATCCTTTCAGGAGTACTCCCGTCCGAATCACCCCTCGAATCCACGTCGTCCTCCAATACACCCTACAAATCTATTCCTACTCCGGCAACAACTACAAACTGGCGTTTTTGCCCCAACATGTGCGGTCCACCATCAGCCAATTCCCTATTGGAGCGGTCGTTCAGCGAAGTGTCTACAAGGAGCATCACCTGTATTCCTTGATGGCAGCCATGCTTGCTCGGATGAAGCATGTCTTTGACATGTCACCCACAGCCGACGACCCCCAAGTGGTTCGCGCGACAGCCTCGCACTATCTCCGGAAGGAATTGATTCGGTGCTCGAGATCAGGAGACGTCGACAAACAAACCATACTGGACATTCTCTTCCTCTGCGTCAACGAGATGCAGTATGGGCGGTACGACGATGTCCGCAAACACCTCCACATTGTTGGGAAGCTATTACATCTACTAGATCCAAGCCAACTTCTTGATCGGTGGATTTCGGAGACCGCTGCTCACGTGGACAATCAGCTTGCCCTATCTACGGCCAAACGTCCCGTCTTACCAAGCACATTTGACCCCGGCCCCATGCTCCCTGAACGGATGGCGATTCTTCGGCGTGAGGCACAGAATCTAAAGTATTTTGGCTATCCCAACCCGGGTTCGATGATGGTGGCCCGCGCCCCTAATAGTTCTATGGGCATCACCGACGCCATCGCCGATCTCGCAGCGACCCTCGACATACGGATGGGTTCTCAATTTGTCCACGCTTTGAAGATGGGTGCTTTTCCATGGAATCTCGGCCGCATCGTTTCAGACTTGGTTGATTGCATCGAGATAGCGAAGGTCGTGTGGTTGTCCCCCCTAGCAGTGTGTTACGACGCAGAATGGTTGTGCCGCAAGGCCCGAGCAGTACTTCGGGGTCTTCTCGCCATTGCCCCTGATCGCAACATTGGGGCCATGGACCTGATGTGCAAGTGCACAGAATGTGTCAGAGTGTGCCTGTTGATCCTCATGACTCACGCATGTACCTTGATTGGCTTTCAGACCGCAAAAACTAATGTGCAGCGACTACAGGCGGCGATGGAGTACGCCCTGAAATTTTGGTGCCCTGCGGTTGGTTGGACGGAAGATTGTATTCCACTGAATGCTGCCGCTCAGCTCGATCCCTTTGTCGAAATGCAAGCCAGATTTGTCTTGTGGGGTTTGCTCACGGGTTGCTGGTCGGCCGATGGTCATCCAGCGGAGCAATTCTTCATACCTCGAGCGCTTAATATCTGCCACCATTTTGGCTTTACGACTTACGAAGACCTACACAACCATATGGCAGGATTCCTCTATTCCAAGACTCTCCAGGAACGCAGTTTGAGGAAAGTAGCTGCTCGATTGCAGCAGGCACCCGCAAGGCGCACTTCCATTACCACCTGAGAAGGGGAACCGGTTGTCCGCTCATTTAAGAGTGCTACTTGATGGGATATTGCGCTTTGCTCGGTCTACTGACGCGATACGAATCGACGACTACCACGTGAGGCTGGCTCGTGGGTGATCTTCGCTATATTGCCGATACCACCTGCGCTGATCAAGCCCGGAGTGACCTGCTCCAGCAACTCCCTGTCCAGTTTACATATGATGGGCAGCCAAAGTCCACTCATCGCCTCTGCCTCGACACGAGAGTTTGTGTTGTGTTCAAGTCCTCCTCGACCGCCTCTACGCGCGCCGACACGTTGAATGCGTTGCTTCTTTCGGGAACCCAAAGTTGCACCTGCGCTGGTGCCAATAAGGCTACCGTTTATATCCGGGCGGTCCCTGTAACATTCAAAACTACCGCTTTCCTTCGCGAAGACGGACGAAGTGTTACCAGCAAAGCTCAAAGATGAAGAACTGCACAAAGAGGAGGTGACTGGACAAGGACCAAAAGCCTGTTAAAGATCGTTTTGAACAGAAGTTCACCAACGCGCAAACACAACCATCCCCTGATCCATTGACCTCTGCCGCCTGATACAGTAGGTCCAACTGCTACAACGGTTGCCTACAGATGATGATTCGCAGGGGATTTTCAGATTGGCAGTTGATACGACCCTAAGCATAGGGTATTATGTCCAACCCGCAATTAGCCAGCACATATTGGCGGCCGCATTACGGAGAAGAGAATCTGTCCTACGGCGCTTTGTTCGCACATTTTGCAGTGTCTCGTTTGATACCGGCTCTGCTGTACTTCACTATACGAGGCATGATATGAACTTGTGCTTTCACAGACCTCATTTCATCTCTTGCATACATAGGGTGCATGCCAGCATACTTCGCACAGGGCGGTTACATCTTGGTGTCGAGCTTTTTTGATACCCATTTCCAGGTTACCTAGTCACATTTGAGACAAAATCTCCAAAGCAGCTCCAGGGTTCTCGCGCTAGTTTCATCTCATCGTGTATACCCGCTTTCCTGTCAGTTGAATGTTTCAGTCGGAGCCGTCGATCCCGCTAGAATGGCTACCTGACCTCGTCCCAAGAGCCCGCGGCCTGATATTCCCCCGACATGACTATAATGGGGCCAATAATGATCTCGTTTAATCCTGCAGCGCGACCTGTTGTCGAGGTAAGAGGAGCATATGGAGCGCCGTCAATGGCCCAGGGATCCTGCGGGTTTATTTTGAGGGTCAAGAGCCGCCCTACTCTGCTTTGTCACGGCATTTGATCATTTACTGGCGTGGAAGAAAGGGGAAATAACAACCAGTGCTCTATCAGATGAGTGGCCCATTGGGAGGTTGACTACCTCCCTACTAGATGGAGGGGAGAGAGTTCTATCATAGGTACACGATGACTTTGCCCCCCAGCTTTGGTCCGCTGGCTCTCGTCTTTTCTTTCACCCCGTTCATCCACGTCAACGTGACCTTTACTCGTTCAGGATCTTCCACACCAGTTCGACATACTGCTTGGAGTTGTCGTTGGCCATGATGCCGGGCCCCATCTTGTTCATGACATAGGTAAAGGTGACGTTGCGGTGGCAGTCCATGATTTCCAAGCTGCCGCCCCAGCCGCCCCAGAAGCAAGTCTTTTCTGTCGGCATGAATGGAAGAGTCTGGGCCGTGGCGCCGCCACCCAGGCCGTAGCCGATGCCGAAACGGAGGGGCATGCCGATGACCAGGTCGGTGCCGTTGGACTGCTCGCGGAAGATCAGCTCGATGGTCTCCGGGGAGAGGAGCTTGATGCCGTCGACGGAGCCGCCGTTGGGGATCGCCGAGAGCACGCGGTTGAGGGCCCGCGCGTTGGTGTGCCCGTTGACGGCTGACATGTCGGCGGCGCGCCACTCAGGCCTCAGCGAAATCAGGGCGTCGGTCGGCGGGTTGGCGAAGGTCTTGACGGCGGGTGAGTTGGGGTCCATCTTGGAGAAGTCAAGGGGCAAGGGCGGCGGCGGGATGACGGGCGCGATGCGCGGCCAGTCCTTCTCCAGCGCGCCGATCTGCAGGTCCGCGCCCAGCGGCGCCGCAATCTCCTCGGCCACGAACTGCTTCATGGGCTTGCCCGTCGAGCGGCGGATGACCTCGCCGAGGAGATGGCCCATGGTGGTGGCGTGGTACCCGCTGGCAGTGCCGGGCTCCCACAGGGGTGCTTGCGCCGCCAACCGCGCCGTCGCCTTGGGGACGTCCCAGACGTCCTCGACGGTCATTTTGTCCTGCCACCCGGACAGGCCAGACGTGTGCGACATGAGGTGGCGGACGAGGATCTTTTCCTTGCCATTGGCCGCAAACTCGGGCCAGTACTTGGCGACGGGGTCGTCGACGTTGAGCAGGCCGCGCTCGTGCGCGAGGAGACACGCAAACGTCGCGATCGTCTTGGTCGACGACCACACGTTGGTGATGGTGTCGGCCTGCCAGGGTTTCGTTTTCGCTTCGTCGGCCCAGCCGCCCCAGATGTCGACGATCGTCTTGCCCCCGACGTTGAGGGTCAGCGAGGCCCCGAGTTCCTCGCCGCTCGCGATCCGCTGCTCGACCAGGTCCTTGAGCTTTGCGAAGCGCGGGTCGCACTGGCCTTGGACTTGGGCCATGATTTTTGGTGGTGGTTTTGGTAGAGTTTTGGAGTTTGGTAGGGGTTGATGTGCTGTGCTGTGCTGTGCTGTGCTGGGAGTGAGTGAGGGACGGAGTGAGTGGCCTTTTTGTGTGTTTTTGGTCCTTCTCCACCTGTTGGTTAGGTGGTTGGTAATGTCGGATGTGCGAGGTAGGATGTAGATATCTAGAAGTGGTGCGAATGATGGATTGTGGATGTTTCGGTCTCGTGCTATCCGGGCAGGCAGGCAGACAGACGGACAGACAGACAGGCAGACAGATTTAAAATCCTTGTCCACTCTCCTGCCGTTTGAGACGTGTCTTCTCTTCTGTAAGAAATAGAGGGAGACACAAAATAACACACCTCTTGTTTTCCCCTTTACAGGATGTCGAACTCTAGGTTTTGACTACGAAGAGCAGTCAGTGTAGTGCTCTCTTTCTACCGAGTTACCAAACTAAATACTAAATACCCGTGCTACCATAACCTCTTTATCCTCCTCCTGCTCCTCCTGCCCCTGGTCCCCGGGTCATATCCCCCGGGGTCTCCCCCGCCTTCTTCCTCCGTGCCCAGGCCCCAGCGTTTCCCTCTCAGGTCGTTTCGACCACGCGAATACGTCGTCGTGTTGGTTTGGCCAGTTGGCACCTTCTTCCCCCCCAAAACACGAGAGTCGTGGGAACCGAGGTTGCAGAAAGCCGTCGGTCATTGTGGGCCAATAGGGACCAAGGGTTTTGAATTGAGGGTTTGCCGCAATACATAATATTAGAAATGGATTGGGAAATTATGCTCGGGTTTTACCTGCGAGCCCTGGTATTATCGACGACGTCTCAAAAACCCAATTCGGGAAAGGGGGGAGGTTTTAGGCCTACCCAAGGGGTCATTTTATGCCGGTTTGACAAATCTTGATGGTATGCAGCTAGCTACCCCATGTAGATATGCTACCTAATAGGTACAATAGGTAGCATGGTAGATTAGGTATGGACCTGGCAATGGTATGACATGTATGATGGAATACTAACCACCAAGTGACTCCGTGTATTAGGTAGGTAGGGGGTAGGTACTGTATGTAAGGTCCTCGTTGTTGAACTATTCCCAGGATACCCAGCCTTGTTTCTCTGTATCTCTTTCTCTCTGTCTCTCACGCCTCTCCTGCTAGACACCTGTACCTCGTGCAGGTAGGTACCTGCCCATAACACCCGTAACACCACTACATATACCTAGGCAGTACGTGGCACTGGCAGTACCTACCAAGTACTTCGTATACCTCCTCGTACGGAGTATCTGATGCCCCGCTTCCCGAGGCCAATCTTGAGCCAAGATACCCCTCCTCATCCTCCTCCTACTCCTCCTCCGTCCTCTTCTCTCCCTCTCATCTTTCTTGGTTGGGTAACAGGAGCACCACAACTTTCTCTTTCTCGGTTCAAACCTCGGACGATCGACGGGTATCCATTCCCTCGCGATCACCGCCTCTAACAAGGACCATCCGTCCCTCGCCTTGTATCATTGTTAACCGACACACAACCGATACCGATGCTGACATGACCATACCAATATACCTACTTACGTACCTACCAAGGAGAGACAGTACCGAGCTATTGAACGAGCGACATACATACCGTGTGCATGTGTCCATGACAAACCACGCGGACACGCTGATGAGGTAGAGGAGATGTGACACACGCACACGTGAACAATCCTTCCCTTCTTTTCCCATATTTCTATTTCTTCGTCTTCGTATTTGTCTCGGTGTCGGATGGCGGTATTTTCTCTGGTCTATGTTGACTTCATCTTCTCTCTTTTGCCGAGGATTCCTTTCCTTCATCCTGAAAGAACTTGGCTGGTGGCTGTAGCGTTTGGATCCCGAGGACATCTACGATAGGATATATGAACAAGGGATGATATCGGAGATCTGATTGATATATATTGTAGATCGGGGCATTGGTCCTTGTGCACGTATATATACCTACAGCTATAGCGGAGCCAGCCAGAGCCAGGGGAGGCACAACACCTCCCGTACACAGGCACTGTCATGTAAGGTGGCTCGCCAAAATACGCACCGACTAATTGTCCTGAGCCTGAGGACTTTGTATGTCCTCCTCTTTATTTCCTCTATTTTAGGTAGGTTAGAGTGGTGCTTGACAACAAGCCGCTGCTCGGACCCCTGGACCAGGGCCTGCAAACGAGGCCTTGGACTGTCCACCGACAAGTCTGGAAGAAGCAATCGTTGGTCAGACTGTTCAAGGCACATATCACCAATCGGAGAAAGGCCCGGACGCAGGCGAATTCGAGAGCGCCAACGAGTGAACGACACGATAGACGTCCGCTGTCGGCCAGCCTCAAGTGCAGAAGAGGCGCCAGTCTCAATATCCCCCTCAGGCTTACGCTGTCCCTGTCAAACCAAAACGCCCAAGAATGCGCAGATAAAGGGCATAGCCTAGCTAGCCACAGCCTTCGTGGGTTCATCGCCCTAGAAGTATTCGCTGTTGTCCTAGCGCAACTAAGCATGAGGCTCTGCTGCCGCTGCTCTCCGCGCTCGACACCTTGCAGTTCGATGGTGATGATGGCCATCGCAACCTCCGTACCTCGAGAGCCTTTGAGCGTGCAATCTCAGCATCGCCAGTTCCTAGTCGACATTTCTCTCGGGCATTAAACAGCGTTGACGTAAGCAACGAGGTACATATGCACATGTCCTCGGTACCTAGTATGTACCTAGTGACATGCAGATGAGCGCCACTATGGTGGCTGCGGGAACAGCCCCGGTGGCCCTCTGCCCCTGCTGTCGGCAGCCCGTTTCTCGGACTTGACCGCTTCCAAACCGCTGGATCTCGGATTGGAAGCGACCCGCGTTTCGTGTAACCAGATTCTGTCGTCATGTCATCATGTCATCCCAATGGGGCCAGATAGTATTCGCCGTCGTCGCTTGGTGGAGATCTCACAATTTTGCGGATACATCGTCCGCCCTGGAGTGGTGTGGTGAGCAGCGAGCTCGGAAACCCGACGATAAGCCAGAGCGCGCCGAACTGGACAAGTCCTCGGGAACTCGCCAAAGCCTTCCATCCAGCAAAATTTATGTGTCATAAATAGAGCTTTTGTCCGAAAAGTCTTGTTACCCAATCAAGAATCCATCTGTGTATCGAAAAACGCGTCGTCGGTGCTGGGGAAGAACGAGTCCATCGCCGTGTCATCATCGGGCAGCTGCTGCTGTGAGAGCATGGGGAATGACCACCGCCGACTGTCAATAGCGTCAGCAGCCTTCAGCAGCGAGCCCACAGCCGATTCCAAAATGCCGCTGGCAATCTCCAAGAACTCGGCGCTCTTATTCGAGACCCGCAGCGTCCACCGATACTCCTGCAGTCGCCTCTGGTAGAATTCGGCCTCTTCCTGGCTCACCGATGTGACAAAGCAGAGCCCGGCAAAAGTGCCAATGAGGGCAAAGTTGAACTTGGACGCAAAGTACCAGAACGACTGGAGGTGCTCGGGCTTGAGCCGGTTGAAAAAGTCCATAGCACTGATCAGCCTGGCCTTAGCCGCCGACCGACATATCTGGATCATGTAGGGGTCGGTATTAGGGGAGAGCGAGCGTAGAATCCGTCGGTGCAGTGTGATTTCAGTGGCAAAGTAGGCCAGGTGCAGGTAGCCCACCGAGCTCAGCTTGCCGACCCTGGTGGCGTCCATGCGCAGTGTCTCGGGCATCTCAGCATACCAGGATCGCAGCTTAAGTTGGATCGGTTTGGCGCGGTCGAGGATGGCCTTGGTGCTGTCGTACGAGTTCTTGACCTCGAGCTCTGCCCTCAGCGAGTAGAGTTCCTCCAACACCTCGGCGAGCATCTTAGTTAGAGTGATCATGGCGCTGAACAACGTACGCCCCTTTTCGACCTCGGTGCTACCGTCCTCCTCGTCCTCGTCCGCGGCGCTTTCGGGAAAATCACTGCTGATCACCGGCTGCACGGCCCAGTTGGTGTTTGAAATGTGAGGCGGCCGTCCGTAGATCAGGGCCGACCATGTGTCCTGCATGAAAAGAGCCCAGCCAAGTCGTTTCCGAAGCCCTTTTTCCCACGACGGTATTCGCCAGTTTGAACAGTCCAGATGGAGGCCTAGATCCTGGCCAATGGCGACAAGCTGGGCGGTCAGCTGCCAGGCCTGATTACTACCCGGTCGTTGGAGCAGGAGAAGCCCTGCCTGGACCGTAGACAACTTTGCTCGATGCGACACATCCTGTAACGTCCGGTACGCGACATCTTCTAGTTCGGCGACGTTGGGCTTTGTCTGCCTCGCGAGCTCGATGCTGTATGACCACCAGTTCAACGCCAGGATGTAGACGGCAGCGAGCAAGGGAGGGGAGAACTCCCGATGGGTCCGGCCATACTTCTCCAGATAGACCTTCTTATGCAGTATGGGAAAGGTCGGGTGGACAATCCGAAAGTAGAGCCTTATCAGAGCCTCGCCGTGAGGGGCGACAATGCGCTCGATATTGTCGAGCTCCTCGACCTCCCTAGCATGGTTGGGCGAGTCCGAGTCGGCGTATTGATGGAAGAATTCATTGGGACCGACTTTGCGGAAGGAGCCCTGGTCGGCGGGACTTTCACCCTTGATGTCGTCGTACAGTCGAAGATCTAACAGTGCAAAGTCATGCTCGTCGGTCGGACCAATGTCTACCAAGGGGTTTTAGTGAGCCATCTATAACACAAATCGCGGATGGTCCTTCGCTGGGGAGATCACATCACCAATAGAGCAGGGCGGCAACCTACATTTTGCATATCTATGATTTTGCAGCCTGTCCATGACCATTGTCAGCTTTCAAGAAGGGGCGGCGGACAGGTTGGAGAGTAGACCAGGCTGTGGCGGAATAGGAACTTTGCCAAAACCATTATCGACAGCGGTCATACATACCCCAAGGTTTTTTTGAGCAATGACTCGCCCTGCAAGTTTGCATAATCGTCGATGACAGGACCGATTCGAATGGATTCAGCAGATTGCCGTCGTGGGGCATGGCCGTTGCCATCGGAACCTCTGTTATCTATGTCTTAGCCTGGTGGTGATAGGGGATGGATGGGATTGGGGGTGGGAACAAATATGCAAGATCCGGAAAGAAAGTAGTAGTAATCTTGGGTTGGACGAAGGGGAGAGGAGGGGTGGATAATCTCTGTCTCTTTGCGATTGATAAAGCAAGTGGGAAGAAACCGGGGGAGCAGGAAGGGGGGGGGCCCTCACGAGCGTCTTTGCCGAGCTAGGGAAGCAACCGAAGCATTCTCGGAACTGACAGTGCCTCCAGTGACGGTGTTGTGGTTGTTGTAGACGTGGTTATTGTTGTTGGTGTTGTTGTTGTGTTGCTTTCGTCTCCGTGGAGCGGCGTCTTCGATAAAGGTACAGGCCTGCTTGTGGAATTCGCACATCACACACGAGGCAGCATCGGGATTGATGACGCAGCGACTCTTGCGACGTCGACAGCCATCACAAGGTCGATCGGGTCGAACGCCTAGGGGGCTCGGCCCTTCTCCCACGCGAGCAGATGGGGACGATGTCATAGCATTCACACTACCTGGACCAGGACCGGCAAAGGGAGGACTGACACCATTATTATTAGTCGCAGCGTCACCCAACGAAGTAGGCGACATGGTCGAGAGCATGACGATTTAGAGTATCGATCCGGGGGGGTGTGGTTTGTGAGGGCCCTCTTTCGTCTAGGAAGAAGTGATGGTCTTTATTGGGCAAGGAGAACCCAAGGGATCTTTCAAGGCCAGGAGATCCATATCAGGATTTGACGATCCTCCTTTTTTACGTTGTGTTCATGTTATTTTTTAAAATGACATTTTCCAAACCGCTTCTCGGATCGATTGTGTCCCTGAAGGCGCGTCAGGATAAGCTTCTGTTCTCTGGTAGGACTTGTTCGTTGTCTGGCATGCCGGGGGTAAGGTAGAAAACGGGTAAAGGCAAGATCTCGACCGAAAGTTGAGCCTGCGAGGCGGATCCCGGGCGACTAATGGGCGTTGAGGAGATGCGACGACTAGCCCGGTATAGCGAATGGCGCTGCAATTGATTGAGTAAGAAATAATAGACAAGGGGACCCAAGGGGACCCAAGGGGCACGACAAGGCCATCTAGTGTCGGGTTGCGAGGGGAGGTTGAGATAAGGAAGTTGAGGATTCGATTGGCTGAACAAGGGAGCGACGGGGTGATTGAGCGAGCCAACGGCATCCACGGCACCTACGGCACCAGCGGAGAAATTGTCATAAATAATAATGACTATCGCAGCGTCACCACGGGTCATCATGGGCCAATATGGGCCTCCATGGGGCTTCATGAGCCACTGACCGTGTTGCTGGGCGTGGGACGCAGCTGAAGATGCGCTTTTCAACCTTTTGTTATTGGCATGTCGCATGTCGCATGTGGCTTGCTTGCTGGCCTCGCCCTCTAATGCAGCAATGCAGCAAAGCACACGATAGCTTTCTCTCTCTCCCTCTCTTTCTCGCGCTCGCTCTCGCTTCTCTCTATCAATTCAAATCCAGCTCATCTCGTTCGCTCAAACGCCACAAAATGCCCTATCGCGCCGTCGCCTCCTGATAGCGGCTGGCGATATCCAGCACCTCGCTGTCCGAGCAACGGCTGCCCAGCAACGTGATACTGAATGGCAATCGAGGTCCAGCCTCGCTTTCCTGGAACGTCGAAGATGGCACGGCAATGCCACACATGTCCAACACGTTGGCGAAATGGGTAAAGGTGCCCATCTTCGCGTTCAGCTGGATGGGATCTGCAAGCATTTCCTTGATGGTGGGATGCCACGGCGCCGTGGGCACCACCACGACGTCAAGCCCAGATCGATCTGCAGACCTGAACTGCGACGTGGCTTGTCGCGTGTACAGCGCCTTGGCCTGGAGTTCTCTGAACAACTGCACCGCCGTGCTCTGTCGTGCTACCACCTTCTCGAACAACTCCAGGATGACTGGATGCAGATGCTGCCTGTTCTTCTCCAGGAAATCGTCTGCTAGGCTAGCCAATCGCTCCGAGACGAACGTGCCTTCGTAGAGCAAGTCGCCCGCTTTCTGGAATGGTGTCCAGTCCATGGGTACCAGAGTGCCTCCCATGCCTTGAAGTCGTGAGATGGCCTCGTTAAACAGTTTTCGGAAGCTAGGCGAACACACTTCGAGAAGCTCGGGAGGAGGGATTCCAAATCGAAAGGTTTCTCTTTGTGCCCCTATCGAGTTGACGTGTCGTTCAGCCGGAAATCTGTCATGTTTCTCCTCTGTTAGTCCGCATACCCTGCGATTAAGAACGGTGAAGTCGTTTCTGGTTCTGCATATAGAAACTCACGTATCTCTGGCATAACGATCGTTTTCATCGTACCCCTCGCAGACCTGCCACAGCGTGCGTGCGTCTTCGACCGTCCTGGCTGTGAAAGCGATGCAATCAAGCGACAAGCAAGCGGGCGTCACGCCCTCAAAAGACACCAACCCGCGTGTAGGCTTGTATCCCACAACACCGTTGAAGCCAGCTGGCACTCGTCCAGACCCAGCGGTGTCTGTTGCTAGCGAGAAGGTCGCCTGGAAACCACACCTGTCAGTAACACAAGGCCTCCTTCGAGGCAAGAAACCAACCTACCAGATCTGCGCCTACGCTCACACAACTTCCGCTACTACTCCCGCCAGAGATATGCTCGTCGCTGAAAACGGAGTGTGTGATGCCAAACGGACTTCTGCACCCGCTCAGTCCAGTTGCCAATTGATCCAGGTTGACCTTGCCCAGGTATAGGGCACCTTGTCCCACCACCTTCTGGTAGCACGTTGCAGATCTGGTCGCCACGAATGCCAGTGGGGGACAGGCCGTGGTGGTTTCGACTCCTTGGACGTCAATAGAGTCCTTGACCGTGAAACTGTCGAATGAGTTAGCACCAAAGTGCTGTCTACAACAGAGAACTTCAACAGAACTACTCCTGCAGGTATTCTGGAATCACTTACGGCACACCGAACAATGCCGGGCGCGTATTCTTGTCCGGGTACAGCTCGAGCAGACGTCGGGCTTGATCCAAAACTGCCGCTCGCGACTCTCGTCGGATCCAGACCGCCCCGTCAATGTGTTCATACTTCTCGATCCGGTCGAACAGCGCATTGACCAACTCGAGGGGGGACAGTCCGCGCTTGAACGAGGCTTGGAGATCAGCGATCCCGAGCTTCCCATCCCAGGACGGCGGTGTCTGTGGAGGCGTGCTGACTCCTTTGTTCTGACTTTGCCACGGGGAAAGCACGTCCAGAACAGGTTGGAGATCGGCCACAAACCCAAATAGACCCTGTGACCAGTGTATCATGTCCAGGGAGGCGGTCTTGAAGGCCGCGTTGTAGCCGGCCGTGCTCTGGGCGATGCCACAGCACTCGAACCCTCGGTCATTCGCCTCTCTGATGGTGGTGGAGAAGCAGCATTCGGTCGTGACGCCAGAAACGAGAAGGTGAGTGATCCCGCCGGCTTTCAGCTTGTGGAGGATCGGAGTATTCCAGAACGACCCCTTGCCGGGCTTGTCGATGACCACCTCGGAAGGCAGCGGCTGCAGCTCGTCGACGATATCATGCCCGTACTCCCCGCGCACCAAGAGACGGCCCATGTCGCCTTTGTCGCCAATCACTTTCACATGTTGCGTGTTGCCCGGAGCGGCAGCCTGTCGAACGAGTTTCGACGAAGGACAGTCAGCCAGGGAAGGGACTTGTCCTTCTCTGGTATGGAAGATATGCAGGCCAGCATCACGGCATGCGTCCAGTAGTTGCTTCGTCGGAGCAATCGAGGCCTGAACGGCCTCTAGATTTCCGCCTTGGATCTCGCCAAAGCCTCCAGCACAGATGAAGTCGCGCTGCATGTCAATCACCAGCAGCGCGGTGTGCTTGAGAGGGAAGGAAAAGGGGTAGGGCTTTGCCTCGATGGTGAGGAAGCCTTGCTTGTCCTTTGACATGCCCATATTTGGTGACTTGAACACTCGCAAATCGTTACGTTGTCTGTGAACGCTATAAAGAGTCGGGGGCTTACAGCTGACGGAGATGTGAGGCTTTATACAAGAAGCGATCCCCTTGAGAACATCTGGGCTGAATCAATACTTGTACACAGTATGATGGCGATCATCCGATGTCGTTTAGTCAAGAAAACATCCAGAACGCTCAAGGTCTTGCCAACCACAGCGTGCCAAATCTGGAGGTGGTTGATCCATCGTGGCCATTGAACCAATGCTATGCTTGTCCCTGAGCGCAAGACGAGACCTTGATAACGGATAAGACCGACGACGCCGGAAACACCGTAACGAGCTAGCCTAGTATCGGCCGCCGTGTAATATTTCATGCGCCGGCGCCCACTGCACCATAATTCGCCCTGTGGCCGCCGGCGGTATCGTCACAGACATACAACACGTGACCGCAGTATCAGGAGCCTCGCCGCCGGTGCCTTCAGTGGCCGGCGGCTTTATCTGCGTCCAACCTACACCATGGCTGCCCCTGTATCTTGAATCTGGGCTTTATCCATGACGCATCCTGACCCCGGATTTGCATCTCTACAGATTTGATGGGTCTGGATGTGCAGATCTGATGACCTCGGCGGGCCTTCGACTACCATGCCGCGGGGCCTATCTTCCCGTTCCTCCTCGTGGCGCCCTGGTCTCTATCGTGCATGCCCCACTTATCTCTTCTATCCTGCATGTGTCCAGCCTTGGAGTTGAGCTTCGTCAACTCATGAGCTGAAGACCTATATAGATCTCCAGATCGCCTCCCAGCTGCACCAGAGGATTCACAACCCTTCAACACTCATTTCTCTGATTCAACTTGGTCCTTGACTTGAATACTCCAACCTGCACCATGGTCAACTTCTCCAAAGACCGCTTCTCCCCGAAGCGCCTTTCGCCCAAGCACATCAAGGCCAAGATTGAGCCTCAGCTGCATTGGAAAGTCCCTATGGAGGAGGGAGTGTACCAAGACAGTCGCTGGTCCAACCCAGATCTCGACCCTGTCAAACCTGAGGATCGTGAGTCCCACCCACGCCCTTTCAACTCTGCAGAGTCGTCCTCCAGAGTTCTGGTCCATTTGATGCCCTGGCTAACTGATAGCTGCAGGTACTTGGGGTGCTGTGGTACGTGCCCTGTCCCTCCCACCGCCATGCACTAAAGACCCACCAGACTGACCTCCCTTCCATAGGACTATTGGGCATATTGGACCAGTGACATGCTTGCGCCCCCGCTGGCATCCACAGTGTCATCTGTCATGAGCTTGGGTTTTACTGCTCGAGAGACGGTGAGTAAGATCGGTTCTGTACCAGCTTGAGGAAAACACTCGCAGAACTCTGCCCCTTCCAGGAAGTCTTTCTGATGCTGACGGCACACTGGTAGATTCCCATTGTCTTTTGTGGCTTCGCGTTATGCTCAGGAGCATTGACCCTGACGGGGAAGATGGGTGCGCGATATAGCATCCCCTTTCCAGTGCTAGTCCGCTCCATTTTCGGAATGTATGGAAGTTATCCGGTCATTGTTCTCCGGTCCTTCGTGGCCGCCATGTGGAGTAAGGCCAATATCACTTTCTTATACTTTTTAGCTCGTGTTGATGTGATTGCCGAGCTGACTTTGGCGAACAGCTGCCATTCTGTGTGTCCAGGCAGGTGACTTTCTCAACAACTGTCTCACAGCCATCTGGCCGAGCTTCGCCAACTTTCCAAATCACCTGCCTGAGAGTGCTGGGATCACTTCGGCTGGACTCTTGTGCTTTGTGAGCATCCTCACTGTCTGGATGGAAATGGAGGACTGACGATTGCCAGTTCATTTACTGGATCTTCCAAACAATCTTAGCTTGTATGCCCATCAAGAAGCTCCGAATCCTTTTCCTCATCAAGGGTGTCGTCGTCCCGCCGACCTTCCTTGCCCTGTTCCTGTGGGCAGCTATCGTCACAAAGGGAGGCGGGCCCCTTGTGACTGGCCACGCCAAAATCACCTCGACATATATGAACACGGCATATTCGTCCCTGACTGGCTTGAATGCAATCATCGGCCTCTTCAGCTCCATGGCCGTCAACTTCCCGGACTTTAGTCGTTTCTCCAAGAACAATCTCAAAGGATACAACCAATTCTTTGCACTGCCAGTCATCGGCACGTTGGGAGCCTTGACCCCCATCTTCGTCACCTCAGCCCACAGCTACCTGTGGGGCGAGTTCGAGTGGTATATGCCTGCTGTCATTGCCAAATTCGACTCGCGTGCAGCCAAGTTCTTCACCGCGTTCAGCTTCATGTTGGCCACAATCGGTAACCAGATTGCCGCTGGGACGTATCCGTTCTCCAATGATAGTGAGTGTTTGCAGGCCGTTGATATGAAAAAGTCGAGCCGACAGAACTAACCGGATGCCAGTTTCTGGTCTTTGCCCCAAGTACATCAACATCTTCCGTGCCACTTTGATCATCTCCGTTTTTTGTGTAGTGTCGAACCCATGGCAGATCATCAAAAACGCGGCCGGCTTGCTTGCTTTCTTGTCCGGTTACAGCATGTTCATGGGAGCCATTTGCGGTACGATGTGTAGCCACTACTACCTCATCGTCAACAAGAAGCTCAACATTCACGAGATGTACAATGGCCATGGCATCTACCGATACTCCAAGGTCGGCATCAATTGGAGAGCCTATGCGTCCTTCTTCACAGCGGTGGCACCACTGCTGCCAGGTTTTTGCAAGAGTATCGACGCAAACCTCGACGTTGGAGGTGCTTGGAAGATCTACACCTTTTCCTGCATCTATGGATTCACCGTTTCCGGCCTCGTTTACTACTTCATCTGCACTTACGTCTCGGGTGTGGGTGTTGCGAAGATTGATGAGGCGGTCTATCCTCCATCGAAATCACAAGCAACAGATGTTGAAGTGGGAGTCGCTCCATCGGAGGAAGATTCAATCGAGGAGAAGGCTGGTGTTGCCGTGTCGATCGGGGCAAAGGAATTTGCGCCTCAGTGAAGGAGGGGCAGTGAGCAAAGAGCGTAGGATTTGGTCTGGATTGATGCCTAGCGAAGTCGTCGTGCTTGTCGAAAGACAGTGGCGAGTGGAGGAGCGAGGAACACAATACCCAAATAGTATGCTCACGAAGCCTTTCCTAGTTGTTTTGAAATTACCACAGATATGTCTGCAACAAGGTCCACTTTCCTTGACTGATAAGCCACATCCTGATAGTACATTAGGAACCAGGCAATAGATCGAACTGTTCCAATCCTATCGGTAATATTCCTTTGTGGTTCGTTTGACCACTTCAGTCTCGTAGTCCGAGTAGCTCGAGCGGTCATCATCACGGTGGTGACGGTGGTGGTGTCGGCCTCGAGAGTGGCTTCTCTGAGGAGGATACCGGGGTTGTTGGTCATCCTCGTATTCATATTGTCGCATTGTTTCCTCTGTATATGTCCGTCGCTCATCATCCTCTTCCTCGTGCTCATGGACTCTCGGGTCACTCCTCTGAGGACCGTATCTAACTCGGGAGCGGCTTCGGCTCCTGTTTCGGCGAGTGTAACCCGCCGCATAGAGACCGTCCTCAAATTCTCCATTGCCAACGAGATAGCGACCAGCCAGGTGTGCCTCGGCCCCGGGTCTTTCGTGCTTGCTTTCACTAGCATCGTGGTGACTGATTTGATCTCTGTAAAATCCTACACTGTGTTCGCTGCGTCGTCCCGCGAGAGAGGGTGGAGAATTATTGCCGCCGCGCATTGCACTCTTGAGTCGTTTCGGTGGAGCAATATCGTCGACATAAGCGTCCAAAGTGCGCCCTCGGCGGCTGTAGCGACCATCGTCGTCGATTTCTTCCATAACCTGAACATCCTTGTAACGAACGTCTCTCACTGTTCTATCACGACCTCCACCTCGAATGTTCTCATACATAAACACATCATCAACCTTCTTGGACGTCGTCAATGGTAGATCGGCATATCTTGAGCGTGGAGTTCGGTCATAACCCCTCGAGTCGACATCAACCAGATAGCCGCGGGAGCGTCCGCCATCAAGATCGACGACGTAAGTTCCATCATCTCTCCGTTGGGGTCGCAGAACCTCATACTCGTATCGACCATGATCATGGGGTCGATCAATAATCACAGCATTGGAACGTTTGACATATGATTCGGAATTTCTATCGCGGCCGACTTCGTAAGTTGTCCTTGTTGCACTTGCTGGTGGGGCCAATTGAGTGCGTATGTCACTGGTCCTTGATCTTCTATCAACCTCAATGCGGTCATCACGATAGTCTCGTGAGTATGACTTTTCAACACGATACTCATCATCGTAGTCATATTCCCGCCTTGGCTTCCGGGTGGGGACCCGGTCATCGATTTCATCTCTGGTTCGGCTGGCGTACACGACTTTATAGGAGCGGTCATCTCCCCGTGTAGACATTGTGAATAAGTTTCGGGATAAGTTCTGAGTCAATGGATGGACTCAAGCACAACGATAGAGTAAACTGCATTGAGCTGAAAAAATTCTCTTCGGACACCGCAACGGTTCAGAGCCCAGCAGATTGCTTTTTTCGCCCAGCGCTTCCCTAAAAAAGCGCGTGGAATCTGAATGGCTCAGTGGACAGGGCCAGCCTGGGCACCAAGTGGTGTGCGGGTGATGGGAGTTGGTTGGGAGGTGTGACAATTGGCGATGCTGAGTGAACTTGCGGTGACTGGTGCTGGCTGCTGCTGGCTGCGTCCGCCAGCTGACGTCATCCGCTGGTGGTCTGAGAACTGGCCTCGCTTGCTCGACCTGTTGCCTTGTTTGTGCAATCACCGATCCAAGCAACCAAAAGTTCAACCTGCTGCAAGGTAGGGGCTGCTACTCGACAAAATGTGTTGTACAAAACACGACCACTCTCGCACTGTCGCGCACAAGCCGAGATCGTTTAATTGGGTTTGAATCGGGTCATTCTGGCGACATATCTTCCTTGGCACCCTGCTGCCCCTGAAACAAAAACCCCTAAAGGAATACGAGACGAGAAGCTGATTTGACGACCAGACCCTTGCGATTTACCTCGTACCCCTGGTCGATATCATCCTCAACTGCTTAATGTGACCAGCAAGCTGCCGGATTGAGGTAGCTGACATCTAGCAAATGACGGTTCAGCTCAGGAAAGACGTCACAATGGCAAAGAGAGGATTCCAACCATACGCGAACAGGTGTTTATTCGAGAATTTTGTGCCATTTGAGAAGCATCCGGACCGCAGTGGAAGAGGCCCCAGTATCTTTGCATGCGAGGTATCGTCATGTTCTTTGCCAAGTGGAGAGAGAGCAATTGGTCTGCTCTAGGAAGTTCCCTGCCTTGCTAATGATTGGGTGGTCTTTGGTACCTCTCGCAAAGAAAACGGAACGAGATAACGAAGATCCTATTACGACTCCCGGTTGTCCTGGATTCGAGGAATTGTCCTGGTGATGGGTCGTATTCTCTCTTCATGTGAATCTGTGGTAGAAATACAAGGGTTGTGGATAAGGATCGAGAGCATCCAAGCCAGGAAGGAGATCACACACAGTTCAATGACCAAATGATGAATTGGCTGCCGTGACGCCGGTGCCTCCTACGCCGCATTCTCGAATGATATGTAACAGAGGTCTGTTTGTACAAGAGAGCAGCAAAGCTGCTAGACCTTCGAATCCCATTGACCCCCATGTTCACTGTCATATCTCAACAAGCAACATGCGCCCCAGCAACAACAACTTTCAAGCAGAAGTTTCAATATCATATGGAGTGGAAGGCCATAAAGGTATCTTTATCCCCGGCGCGGGGACCTCCAGCTGAGACTCTTTGGGCTAGACAACACCCTGCACAAAGTCAATAGATCCGGCTAGTCTTCTGATACCAATGGTGGACAGACCACAGGTGCTGTTGTACGGGAATTCCACGACAGAGGAATCCCACCTCGAAGGGCCACATGTATGTGAGTCCATCGTCCCCAACCACCATTGTTAAGACCCGTCGATCACCACCCTCTTGCAAGGGCCGATCATCGCCGATCCAAGCACGAGAAAATATTGATTGGCGGCTTTGCATTTCCGTTAGCAAAGTCAGTTAATATAACTCCCGAACTCCACCAGGGAACGTCCTGGTGCCGGTCACGTGCGGTCCAGCTCTGATTAGAATTGCGCCAGTGTAGAGGCTCGGATTCGTCTTCCACGGGTCGTTTCTCGCGGTGCATCCACAGATGGGGGCATTCACGTTCCTAGACCACCCGGCATAAACCACGCGCGGCAAAGGACTCTGTCCTCTGACCCAAATTGAGACGTGAAGTTTGCTCAGCGCGTATGCTGTTCGCGATAAAGAGACGGCATCGATTGATGAGATCCATCAATTTGCGGTCTGAACTGTCGGAGACATCGAGACAGCCGGTAAAACAATTGATGGCCTTGAGATGCGTTTGTGCAGCCGTAAAGTCCTGAAGATACCAATTTGTCACACAGTGGAGCAACATTTCCTGCAGAATTTGTCGGTCCGTCAACGTTCTCAGAGCTGGGTCGCCGAGCTGCTCCCGGAGTCTTTGGAGGGACGGTTGCATATACTTGGTCGCCTTGATTTCAAATTCCTCGCGTCGAGTGGGTATATCGGCCCCCATCCTAGCAGCTGTACAAGCAAGCATGGCAAATCCGTGGATTCCACCGACTGTCCGTGTCGAGAAGCTCGAGAAATCTTCACAGGAGACAAGCTGATGGAAGAGATCTCGGCCTTGTGATTGGCCCGGTGAGCGTGGCTCGGGGTCAAGACATAGAGAGTTGAAATACTGTAACAGTTCTTCGACTTCAGGCGACTTCCCCGGAGAGTTGGCCGACGGAAATGGGCTCCCTGGCCCAACTGTAAACTCGGGCCCTACCGATGATACACGGGTCTTGGGTTTTGATGGTGTCTCACTTCGCAAGGGTGGGGTTGATCTCGGCGAACGATGTTTGTGGCTGATGGATTGCTTTCGAGGGGATGGAGGTCCTGAGGTGAGCTCAGTGGTGTCTTCGACTCTGAACATGTGCAGCTGTTTGTTCTTCTGGTTGCGGCATGATTGTACATGGCTTAGGATAGCCGAGGCGTCTTTGCCATGGCATCTGGACAGAGACACAGAAGCTCTGTCCTTGTTAACAAATAGATAAACCGTCGGATGCCCATTCTTGGACATGTCGATTACCGGAGGACATACAAGTCTGGTCTTTGGAGAGGTTTTTGGTGGTGCACAAAGCAGTTACTCTTGGATTCGGATTCATGTAGAGAAAGGAGGAAGTCGGGAAACTGTAGACTTATCATGATTTTCAATGGTGGTCGTCGAATTGTGCCAATTCTAGAATTTCAGCCTCTCTCTTGCACCAGATCGATGTGAATCTGCTGCATCGGATTAGCGAAGCCATATCGCACGCGGCAGGGTCGAATTGAGAAGTTGCGGCCCTCGAAATCATTGGACGAGAGAGCTTGGGATGTCCACCGAAACAGAGTCGAAGGGGACGATCGTTGATCGCGGATAAACAATCCTTTGGCGAGGGGGGCATGCTCCGAGATCCGGGCAAATAAACAGGGTCAGGCAGGAAAGGACCATGGTAAATTGCGATTGCAGTGTGTTTCCTCGATCGACGTAGATAAAACAAGTAAGATTTGTACCATGGGCTCACCACGGCTGGGCAGTACGGGCTTTGTAAACTGCGCCGGCAAAAGCGCAGGCTGCATTCCGCGCAGTCCACAGGCGACTTCGCAGCCCATAGGCATGTTCCATCCTCGCCCCATTGGCCATGGTTGCGGGCGCTTCACATGGCGTCTCGTCACCTTTACTCAGACGGGCTTCAATCCCCGTTTGATCCCCTTTCTTCAGCCACACCGCGTGATTGGTTTACTCGTGTACTTGTGCCTACTCGCACTCGGTACTTCGTTAAGGTGGTCGATGACCACTGGGGACTAAGAGCCACTGGATGAGAAAGCCCATTGGGCTCGGGAGGGCCACCACGCGCATGAGATCGGTAGATCAGGAAAATCCCCAGCCAACACACCAGACACTTCGGCTCCGTACCTACATATGTGTACATGCAAAGATAGCTTGCGGCGGCCGAGACCAAGAGCAGTGGTGGAGAGCTCTCAGCTCCATCAGAACCTTTTGAAGCTTCGGAGCAACAAACCGAGGACTGACTCGACGGGCAGTCCGTTCAGTTCGTCGCAGTCATGTCCCTTTACCTTCTCCTTTTCATCTCCAAGCTTCCTTCTCGCGCTTCAAGCACCCTGCTTTGGAGGCATCGTTCGACACTGGGACGCGTCTGCAGGGACAGGCCATGTAAAAGCTTACCAACGACACATTGTCATGCTAATCCCCGACACCTCTTCGTATTGCTTTGTTTTGTACGGGGCCAATCCGCAACTGGGATTTCTCTTCTCAGCAGGACTACCACAGCACAGGATTGGTCATCGTGGATGTTACACTTTTGACTCCAGCACACATGGAACGTCGGTCCCTTAAGCGAGAACCCCATCCATACCTTGACAATCCTCAGTCGCGGTGTATGTGTTATGACGCCTTCTTCCCGTGGGATTGCGCCGGGAAAACTATTCACAAAAACAGGTTCACGATAAATTGCTTGAATGATGTTGGAGCTCACAAGACCAGGGCTGAAGATTGTGACCATTCACACAAGTGCGGTTTGATATGAATCGAATTGAGAGCCTGTTTGGTACTTGTGCAAGTACCAAGTGTTTGTCCTGGCAGCCCCAGTCGACCAATGTGATGATGTGGCTGCTCGTCGTTGTCCACCCGAGTGGAGAGCTGCTTCGGGCCATAAAGTACATTGATGTTTTTCTCAATTCATGTCTCAACTGGGTAATAATCTCTCAGAACTTTCGCGAAAGCTGGCGTCTCCACTTGGACGAACTCCAGACTTTTGACTTCTCAGTCATGGATCGAGATCTCTTGCTGCTCTCGTGAGATCGCATGCCGCCATCATGGCTGTATAGTGCGCTCAGCCTGGGGTGTGCCACCCCAGTGGGAGGAGGAAGTAAACATAGTACTTTTGTCAACAGTCTGAGAATATTAGCGTACGTGATCACCGTGGGTAATGAAGATCGGCCCCTGAGGGAAAGATGCCCAGGTCTAGCCAGAGCGTTGGCGAACTGGGTGTCGGTCAACGAGAGCGGTCCGCTCCAGCAGTAGGCGAGATCTGGTTGATCAACCACCTGTCATGATCGGAGCAGGTTTCCGACCTGGTTCCAAGACAGGACTGGAACGCTGCAATCATTCCACTTTTGACTCTAGAGAATCGGATCTTTTGTGACGCTGGTCTGACAATGAGCTGCAACCTCCGGCTGTCAATTATGCTTGCTGTTTTGGCTTCTTTCTCCCTGACCGTTTGGTCGTCTGCCACCGTGTGTGATTAACACTCGACCATTATGGAATGACCAAGATGCTGGTTCAATAGCATTGTCCTCCTTAAAAATGTGACGATGTTTGCCATTTCCTTGACAACTGCTGGAACTCGCCCCACTTTCATGGTCAAAGTCCATCAGTCAGGCGGGTCAAGGGAGCGAAGGTGAAGTAGAGGAATGGAGCTCGAATGCGATAGAAGGTGACCGATAGTGCTGAAGCACCATGTTCGATGAAATCGATCTGGGAAGACTGCAGAATTCGCGGCGAGCATTGGGAATCGCCTACTTCTGCAGTTACTCGTAAGTGTTATACAGGCGAACGCCTACGCACCATGCAAGAAGGTTGCAGGCATCTCAAGGTACAAGTAGACATGTAACTTTCCGCGCTGGTGACGCTACATGAGTAGCTGATGACATTGTGGTGGTGGCTACCGAGCAATAGTTAACGGTTAATTCCAGCTGGGCGAGGCGAGCCTAGCGAACGAACGTCAGGGGTAAGTCCGAAAATCAGGCTGCTATTGATACAGTCAGTTTCCCTGGAACGAAGATCGTCGCCTAAAAATGTCAGGCTCTTTCCTTTTACGCCTATCAGCCTTGCTGGGTAGGACAACCAAGGCAAGTTCCGTGCCTATCACTGCCCTCAGATGACCAGGTTCGACTGATGATCGTCCCCGGAAGCCTCTGCGAACGTCGAGATGCGCCATGGTGATTGGGCCCCCATCGTGGCGCAGGCGCGGCAACCCGACAATTCCGAATCTTTAGGCGGGCGGTTAACAGTGATAGGGCAAAGGAAAGGCAACAAGGCGAAATGGAGAAGAGCAATGAGACAAGCCAGACAAGCGACACAAGTACAGAAGGTTCGACAGCTTTTAATGCTCTCTTTCCAGGCAATCAGTCATATGAGAATCGTTTCTGCCTTTCCCATATTGAAGCCATCTAGAGCGACAGCATTTTGTTGTTGACATGAAATTCAGGTAGAAGCCGCACCTTGAGCGCAACTTGAGCACTCACTGGCAGAATGTCTTTCTTCTTCAGTGACACCCGCAAGCGCCGCAAATACGCACAACCTCCAGCTGCTACTGTTCCTGTCTTTCATCCGAACCATCCCACTTATGCTGTGAATACCTCTACCGTCATTTACGAGGAGCCCCAACCTCAATGGACGCCGTACCCCTCAACATACACTGCTTCCGCCTTACATCCATACATGACCTCGACTCTCTCCTTACCACCCGTGCAGAGTATACAGACCGAGTACCACACAATGCCTCTGCAATATCAACATACATGGTCTCATCCACCCTCGAATCCTATGAATGTTAGTCCTCCGACAGTGCCCATGCGAATCGAGCTGCGAGAACGAATTGACCACAAGTTGGGCGACGTTATATCCCTCATTGATGAAGATGCATTTTCGGGCACCGAAAAAGAACTGATGATCACAGAGGGAGACTTTGGAGCGCGGGATTTTGAAGAAACCTATGCAATGGATCGGGATATGACGCGGGCGCTCGGAGCGGTTGAGAAAGTGCCGCCGAGACAGAAGAAACAAGGGCAACAGAAGCAGACCAACGTCTTCTCAAAGCTTGACCTGTACATGAATTCGCGATTGCCCGAGTCTCTACAACCATTTCGAGTATATATACCGACGTGGCCGCTCCTGTGTCTTGCGGCACAGTATTCGAACAGCGCATATGTCTCCCCACAATCCTCTGCAGAGCGCAAAGATTTTGTCTCGGCAGACGGCCGTTTAGGCACAAAAGCCATGGTGATCAAGTCGATTCCATGCGACGACAAGAAAACCATCGTCTTCGCCATTCGAGGGACGAGTTTCTTCAGCGTGCGTGACTGGGGAGTCAATCTGGACACCGAACCCGTGTCACCAGTGGGATTCCTGGACGACCAGGGCAATCTCTGCCACTCGGGTTTTCTCCGAGTCGCCAGAGCGATGGTCAAGCCGATTGCTGCGAGACTTCGCTACTTGCTGGAAGAGAACCCATCTCGTTCCAGCTGCTCCCTCCTCATCACAGGTCATTCCGCAGGCGGTGCCGTCGCGAGTTTGTTGTATGCCCATATGCTGGCTGAGACCGTTCAGTCCGAACTCAACATCTTGACAGGCTGTTTTAAGAGAGTCCATTGTGTCACGTTCGGAGCTCCACCTGTTAGTCTCTTGCCGCTACAGAAGCCCGAGACTGCTGATGGACGACTTCGTAAGTGCCTGTTCCACTCATTTATGAACGAAGGCGACCCTGTGGTGAGGGCCGAAAGGGCATATGTGAAAAGTCTTGTTGACCTCCTATCGCGACCAATCCCATCATTACCAGCTTTTGAGCCAAAGCAGTGCTCGGTGTCGACACTGACCGCTCTGGGAGCGTCTATGTCGAGACTAGATCTCTCGCTGATCCCCGCCCCAAAGAAACAGTCGAAACCCAAGCCCCCAAAATCAAAACCGCCGTCTCTTCCACTCAGGAAGCTCTGGTGGGACGTCCCTCCCGCAACGCTGTCGAATGCAGGTCGTCTTGTGGTGCTCCGTATCCCGGACCGTCCTGGTGCGAATGAAGCGGACGTGACCGCATCTCTGGTCAAGGATGAGCAACTGCGACAAGTGATCTTTGGAGATCCTCTAGTGCACTCGATGAACCTGTATGCGAGAAGAATCGAGACTCTGGCTTTCCGCGCGGTGACGGGGCGCGGTGGAGCATGTTGACACGAGCCTCTCTCAAAGAGAAGGGAAGAGAAGAGAATCGGGAACCCGTTTCATCAGAATATGCAACAACCAAATGATCCATTGTTCAGGATAACCTGCATTATCTATTTGGATGGGAGTATCAAGAAATTCACTAACCTAATGTCCTTATACATGTAACGTACGAGTCTATGTCTTGACGAAGCACGGCGTGGTTGGAATGGAATGCCGACGGAACTCAATGCAGCATATTTAATCAAGTATTCGTCCCTCCTATGAATCAACACTACAGACATGACAGATCCTCTCATCTTGAAAAAAGAAACCCAGCCATATTCCGGGAATCTTTCATTGCGACTTGTAGAGCCCTTTGATTTCCCAGGTTTGCGAGACTGCAGGTTTCGGGGCTTTTGCGCTACACTATAACTCTACGTAGCGAGATATACAGCTACATAGAAATATAGTTAAAGGAGTATCTCGCGCGTACGTTTTCCCACCCTGAGTTATACGCACCTCAATTCATACATCTGTGCGTACCGTACCGAGGTACGATGCATGCGTGTTGCTATACTGTGCCATGTTCTTTAGGTGTCCCAAAAGGTGCACCGTCTCTCCGCCTTGGGGCAAGGAAACGAGGCTGACATTCCACGCCCTCGCCCGCGCCTCGCCATGTACATCCTGCACACACACAGGTAATTAGATAATTAGGCAATAGTGGCAATTAGGCAGCCAGGCTCGTCACACCTCGTGGCGCTCCATACTCACTGTCACATTGCCATGTATCTATGTATCAGATCAGGTTATTCCGTCCGTCCGTCTCTCCATACGTACGTACGCACGTACCTATCTACCCACCTACCAACCCAAGGACCCAGAGAAAGGGGGTGACCGAATGACCGAGTAACTGCGCGGCTGAGCAGCTGCGCCCTCCAGCAGGACAAGGCGTACTGCGGACACACGAATCTCAATCAATCAACAATACTCCGCAGACGGGACGCGATGCTACACCCCCCCACAAGGGCGAAGGATGGAATGGATATGTCTGTATGAAGGGAAATCTCAGTTTCCCATGCTGGGTGCCATGCTCACAGAACATGCACGTCGTGACATCTTGACGTTCTGACAAACGCGGAGACGGTATGTGCAAGGGAAACAAGGGTACATACATGTGTTTTTACAAAGCGCATCCAATCGAAGTCCTGACCGGGGGTGACAATGGAGACCCAAGGGTAAGGTGAGGTCGCCAAGTCCTTTTGTGTAACTCCCAGCTTCTTCTCCTTCGTTTATCCATCCAATCCCTGCCAACACGAAGCAAGCCTAGTCTTTTTATATTGTTACACAGAGAGGGGGGGAAATCAAAAAAATAGCGCTGCTAATGTACGAGGTAACATGCAATGCAATGCATGGATCTTTTACAGATAACTTTCCACCACCTCCTAAAAACAACTTGGACCCACTGAGACCCAACGACGCGGGACCCTCCCAAGCCCAAGGAGAACGAAACAACGGGCAGAAGGGAGAAAACCTGCTTTTTCTACCGAAAAGTGATCATCAAACAACGCCACACGTATTATTTCCATTATTTTTTTTTGCCGGCCCCCCTCTCCCTTTCTCCGCTTTCTCTCAATTCGACTCAAAACAGTGGGTATCGGTGTGGATCAGGAATGTGAAATATGTACTCGGTACAAATACAATGCCGGGCTCGTGTATCGACAGACTTTCAGTGGACCCCTCCCTGCCCAAGTCTGAATATTTCCCGCGTGGCTCGTGTGCCTGTTGAAATTGATCAACCGAAAAGAAACGAGGTGATAGACAAGCGCTAGTCAACTTTTCCTTAGCCTCTCTGAAACACCGTTCGCCAGACAAAGTGCGTAAAGGGTGATGGTGGCTGTCGTGGTCTGGGCCTCTTGCTGTCTAGAATGCTCGGATACAGACAATAACATACGGATAAGCCAAAGCCAAAGGCATACATTTGAGACGGCCATGCATGTCGACGCTTTGAGCTGCCTGCACCCAACTAAAGTAAGGAACGGCTGGAATTCACAGCCCAACAAACTTGGACTTCCGGGAACCTGGCGGTCCCCAATTCGCATTTCTGGGATGTCGGTTTAATAGCTGAGTTCTGTATTGGTGTAGCGATGATGGCCTTGGCTTCGACGAAACTTGTGGCGCATGGAGCGATGATCGAGACGGTGAGCGGTTCCGAGACATAGGGGGTTTCACATTAGGCATCTTCACCTGAATACTCTCGGCTCTTTGAGATCGACTGCATGACTCAATCAATTCCGTGTCCACGCCGCCAACCCGTTTCGTTCGGGCTTCTAGCGTGGCGCCTGAGTGATCTCCCGGACTGGGATTCATGGCATTAGACTCGGCATTCACTTCTGTTTCGGCCTGTCCTCGTGATGGTAGGTTTGAAATGTCGGAACTCGAGGCTTGCGATAGGGAATTCGATAGGTTCACCGCGTGTTGATCCTCCTGTTCTGGATCCATTCGATGATTGATCTCAATGGAGGCGGAAATGTCTTCCTCTCCCAGCGGCTCAGAAAGCTCCAACTGAGCGGCTGTGTCAATATTTTCAGGGTCCAAGGGTCGTGTTTCATCTTCGGCTGATTGAGTCGTAGCATCTGCCGGCGTCAGGGCTTCACCACTCCTCGACTCGTTGATAATCTCGATGGTCTCTTGAGGAGATGTTCGGACGGGGCTCGAGTTGTTCGTAGTGGGTATTGGGGCGTGACCCGTGTCGCGCTCTGCACTACTTTGTTGAGGTATTCGACCTGATGCAGTGGGTTCTCCAGGTGTGTCTTGTTCTGGGCCCCGGTTCTGTGGCTTCGAGGTTCTTGTCATGTCCGACCCCGACATTGGGCGGTCGTCGCCCTCGTTAACATTCCTGAGTATTCTCCGTGTTTTGCGTTTCGTGCGCTGTAGCGAAGAATTCGGCACTCCCCAGACTTGTTGTGCAGCAACGGAGCTGCTGACCACTTCGGGCGCGGAGTCATCATCCGACTCCTCTTCACCGCCTTGATCAGCAGCACCTGAACGCTGCTCCTTGAGAATACTCGCCTCTGGCATCACTTCCTCCAGGCTTCCGCTAGAGAACCGCCGTCTTTTGGGAGTGGATGCCGATGCGATGGATGGTGACACAGGGCGCTTCGAGCGGTCCGCAAGCGTAGTCTGTACATCTCGACCATCTTGGGGTATTTTTTCCGGAGCCTCCCTACCGTCGGCTTGCACAGTTTTGGCTGCATCATGGGACGAGGTGCCCTCGAGCCCGTCTGATACAAAGGGAATGCCGACATTCGCAGACCGGCTCTGCGAGATTATCTGTCCCATTTCGTTGCGTTGGTATTGTGGTCCCTCCTGACGAATAAGATTTGGCGTTATCCCTTGATTCGGTGCTATATTTATGACGACTTCAATCTTGTTCTTCTTCACTGGTGGGCCAAGACTGGTCTCGCGGGCAGGAATACTCGCAGAGGGTGTCTTGGGTTTCCTGGTCGGCGTTATTCCAGCATCGGGTGACCACGCCGAATCTGCTTCTGCTAGAGGAAAGGGCGAGGTAAAAGAAGCTTTCTTGCGTTCCTGAGACCTGGTAGTCACCATTTTTGTTGTACGTGGTGGTGAGTAGCAGGATTGATATCCCAACGAAAAAAAAAGTGAAAAGGAGCACAAATTTCAAGTTTGGAGATCTTGAAGCGACTATGCCATCTTATCTTATCTTGCCCCTCGGCTTACAGCTATACATAATTTTGGTGAAGTCGTGCTTCTCTCTCAACAAGCGACAACAGGCGTGATGTTAGATGTTCCGCACGTGTATGTCGTTGTGTTGAGATGATCTTGGCTAAGAATATCGGAAGGCAAGTCCGTTTGTCATTTCTTGGTCATTTGCCATCCACTATTGGGCCACGTGACGCGAACCAACATTTCTTCCCATCTCTCCCACTTTTGGACCCGTACGTTGCTGGGGCTTGCAATAGTATCCGTCATGTATTCGCTGCTACTCAACACGCAATCACCACTCTACCAGATACAGATATGTGTATCAGGCGAGCTTCGGCATGTTGTCCGCGGAAATGGATATGATCACCAAATCCCCATCGGCACGACGTCCGCGTCCTGCAAAGATGACATTGATCAACTGGAAATTGGAGAACAGATGGGCTGACAAAAGGCGGGGCACAAGCAGAGAGCCAGCGACACCAGCTTAAACACCACTTCCCTCAATTCATGCATATGGAACACATTCCCAGACCAGGCATTGAACTTGTCTCTTGAATAATACATTCTACTGGCAACCTCACAGGACAGTATCTATCCTTTGTGAGATATCACGCTCTCAACTGTCCATCGTCATCTCTGACAGGGGTTAGGGAAGATCAACCGTAACGTCATGACCTCAGTGTCCAGAGTCAAATCGCTCGATCACCTAGTCTTGACCGTCAGGGACATTAACGCCACCATCAAATTTTACCAGGATGTCTGCGGCATGGTGCACACCTCTTTCACTGCCCCAACGGACCCCAGCATCACTCGGCACGCCCTGAACTTTGGCATCCAGAAAATTAACCTACACCAAAGTGGAAAAGAGTTTGAGCCGAAAGCGGAGCATGTACAGCCGGGGAGCGGCGACCTGTGCTTCCTGGTCGAGGACGATGTTGAAAGGGTGCTGGAACGGCTCAAGGAGAGAGGGATAACTGTGCTGGAGGGTGCAAAGGTGGTTGAGAGGACTGGAGCGCAAGGGAAGCTGCGCAGTGTCTATCTTCGGGATCCTGATGGCAACTTGGTTGAGTAAGTGTCCACTCGCACAACACATATCTGCCTCCTTCGGCCTCTTGCAGCGAAGTTGAATTTCCAGACCTCCTAGCTGACTATCATCTCCCCTGGGGCGTTCCAGACTGTCGAACTTGGTATGAAAAATATCAAAGACCGCGTAAGCAACGTACAGGATTGGCCCTGGAAAGGGAATGCAGACCTGCCACCAGCAGGTCGAGCTGTTTGTCACCGGCTAGAATGAAACCATCGTCGATTTCATGGCCCAATTGTCCGGAGGTCGACTCCAGAACCCTCCACTTTGCGTTCAGCTGGACTTCATTGCCCATCCATCCAGCCTCTCCTGCCATGCGAAGCCACAATATGGACGCTAACGCACCTCTCCAGCTGCTGGTCCACCGAATAGGTCAAGATCGCGGCTTCTTTCTCCTGCCCGCATGAAAATGGTGTTGCGAACATCGGTTAGCAAGGTCTATGCCTTTGGACGGACGATGGCTGAGGAGGGGCGTTAGGATTAGAGTCTAGTCAACTGCCGCAGAAGACCTGACATGGGTAACAATTCGGATCAGGCAAGGGGCCTTAAAAACGAGAGGACATTAACATTGGGCTTTGTCAAGACAAAAGAGTCTATGACAGCCGAGACCTGAGTTCTCGGGTCTGTTGATGCCTAAGCTATGTCGCGCAGTTGCGCACTCGTAGATGATCAGGTCAACCTTAGGGCTTAGATTGACTTCTTCTCGTTCGTGTGTGGGGTGTTGCTCTGAGCGATGCTCTTGTCGTCCGAGCTTGTCGTGTCACTCGCCACTTGGGTCTGCGCAATGGTACGTAATACTCCTGCAGCCTGGGTTCGTAATAGGATAAAGCCCTGCTGGAAATAATCCAAACAGGACAGGACTCTGGCCGGTTCTGGGATGCATTTGATTTGTCGATGAGCCTGGTTGAGGTTTGATAACTTCGAGGACCCGTGAGACCTTCAGGTGGCGTCCAATTAGTGTTGATAGTGGTTGAAGCCCAAAGTGCTGATCTTTTGCCATATCAAGATGTGAAGCGGGAGCCAGGATATGTGGAGGCACCGAGTTGTTGAACAAGCACCCACAGTTTTTGCGTCTGGGGGGACACGGGCTTTGCCTGTTTGGAGAGAGTCTATTTGGGTCGTGGACTCGTGGGCCGGTCGCCGGCCAAGGATCTTAAGTCTCGAATCGATAACCGAGATCACAGCAGCGCACCATCTTATTTGTGTTCAGTTGGCGGTGGATAGTGGCAGAAGTACCGACGCTCGTGCCATCAACTCTTCATCCTCAGGAGAGCTGGGAAGCTGCTACACCTTTGGAGGTTCTTATTCCTTGGCGGTTATGGATCAACAGAGGTTGCTGGACCCTGTTCTGCGCAACTACTCGTATAGAATGTGTATGCAGGCCTTAGGGCATCGGCATGTGGTCCTACTTAGCTTTGCATCCAGCGCTTAGAGCGCCCGGGTTGTTGGTCCGCGGTGTCTTCCCCGGAACCTCTTTTTGTTCTCCTTTCCTTTTGAGCGACTTCTTTCCAACCGGAGAATGTTAAGAGATCAGGCCAGGACGAGTATGCTCCAGTAATCAAGAAGGTCTGCATGCTTGGAGTGGGTTCTAAAGCGGAAGCAGATGGGGCGCGGCTTGAACTTTGGTTCTGAACTCCGCCCAATGGTCGCAATGGCTGGGTTGTGACCTTGATCAATGTCCTTGGTTTGCACGTCTGCTCCGTCGGCTGTGATTGGGATTTCAGCTATCTTGAGTCGTGCAGGGGTTCCTGCAGGTTGCAGAGACATCTGTTGACGCCAGTGATGAAGTTGACCAGAGTCAACCTGTGTCGAGGTCAGCTAATTACCACCATACTGCCCCATGCGGAGCCGAAACTTGTAATCCGCCTCTTCTGCAGCTGGAGACCGGAGCTGGAGAGGTCATCCCTACATTAGCGGTGCTCGCCAAACATGTCGCTGATTGCCACTCAGCCCTGAATCACTTCTGAATTGTCACCGTGGTGAAAAACCCTGGCCGAGCTGGGAGGAAGATCCTTGTCGAGCGTGCTTGGGGAACAGATCTTCAACGCGCGGCGCCCGGCAGTTCACTTCTGGTGAGTCCGAGGGAGAAGGTAACAAGCGCTCGTTTGCTGGGACAAACTAAGATGTCGAGAGAGAAGAGGAGGGGGAGGGGTGATGTCGCGCCTGTCAATGCAGAGAACTCATGTGGTTTCATGCAGCTCGTTCAACGGCGACGGGTTTCGGTTTCGGGTTGGGGCACCGTCCTACACAATACCGCACCGACCAGGCAGCGTTAGTGTTTGTACATAGCTAATGGAACCAGAGCTAGAGGGGGAGTAAGGTACCTTCTTAGTTTGGCAGGCACAGGTGTTGGGAGAGGTGGACTTGGAACAAGTGTGAGTGATCAGGAGTGCAATTGGGTGGTTTGTCACCCTCACTCCAAGTTGGGGATTTGGATGAAAATGAAGACTCACTCACGCGTCTACCAATCTCATCCATCATATTTCTCACTTTGCTTGCCTTTTCCTATCCCGTCCTTCGACACTGACGAATTGATTCATCCTCTCGTCTTTTCGAGACAAGGGGGGCTTTCGACTATTGTTGCTACCTAGGGAGACTCCTGAAGTTATTGACCTTGGTGGTAAATGGCTCTCCTGGTCACCCTCCTCACCTCTCGTATCACGGTGCATGCCTCAACCCACCCTTGCCTTAGTTCGCAGGTCGGTTGGGGCTGGCGTGGTTTCTACTCCTTCTAGTGTCAACCTCCACTTTGCAACCTTGCTTGATCAACAAACCCTCCAGCAGCGCAGGCGTGCTCGCCTAAACTAACCCTTCCACGCATCCAACCCTATGCGCCATGCCGAAAGCTACAGCTTCATTCTTGGATTTCTTTGGTGTGGGCTCTTCTAAATCCAAGTTTCGGAACTGCGGGCGGCCCTTTCATTTTGGGACTTTGGTTTTTCGGTCCAGCAAGCGATCCACGCTCTGTCCCTCTGCCTCTCCAAGCGACTACCACCGCTGCTCTACCATGGCCAAAAGAGAAGACAAGGGATACATCACGGCGCACCCATGAGTTGACTATCACAATGTGACGGCGTCTCAGCTGGCCCCTTTCACATGTTGATGCAGTTGAAATCCCTGGCCGGCATGATACAACATCCACATGACAAGGAGGGCCTCGTATTACCCTTGCAGCCCCCAATAAATCTGCGACTGGCCACCATCTCTTTGTGCGCCCGCCCTGAGAGGCGGGGTTCACCTACCTGCGAAAAGTGAAAAGCCCTGGCACCACTACTACTGGCATCTGTCGCAAACGCTACTGCACAAACCGTCAAAACTTCTTTTTGCCTGCCGTCCTAGAACCCGCGCGAAGTCCGACCCTGTCGTGTCGTTCCATTTTTCCATCGCTGTCCGTCCTTTCCGAATCTCGGTGCACTGCTCGCTCGCTCTCCTACCACCCCCTCCCTTTCCCCACGCCTATCTTGTCGAGTGTTCCTTTGGAGGCCCCATCCTGCTAGCGACATCACTTGCCAGGATCTAATGTCTGCGGCGCACGGTCCCCCGGTCTCGAATTACGCCAGCTGAGCCCTCGCTAAATGCCATCCGCGATGCCAAGGGCTGGTGCTCGACAAGATTTTCGGTTCAGAAGTCCATTGGGATTGACCGACTGCTTTTTGGTGCCCTTCGGTATTTAAGAGGCAACACGTCGACCGTCATCAACCGACACAGCTCACGCATATCGTCCTCCTTCAGGTATCATGACTCCGACGGCACATGGTTCGTCGTCTTCGATCTGTGTGCTCAGTGGCTCACAGCGTTCGCCCTCGTTTTCATTGACCACAGATGCATTTGCATCAGAGGCTATGTACGCCTATCCAACTCAGATACCAGGCCCGGGAGGTTTCGACGGTCCACATCGTCCTTCCTATTTCTCGGGGTCTGCTCCTCAATCTCAAAGTCCCAACCATTGGCCGCCTTCACCATTTCCTCCCCTGACCGTCGCACCTCATTCGCGTTCTACGACAGGGCATGGTTCTGAAAACGATTCAGCCTTTTCACCTTCCTCGCAGCCCTCCAGATACAGCGCTCCCATCCACAGTCCAGGAACGAGCACCTTTAGTGACCGAAGGTAGTGGTAGAAGCTCTACTGAAGCTCCTTTCACTGACGGTCGTTCTAGATTGTCGTACGACCCTTCCCCATTTCAAGCCTCATACAGTGAACTTCAAGAACCGATGCCTCAATCTGGGTTCAGGACCGCCAGTCCGATATCTGACACTTTACAAGACGCAGCCACTCCTTTAAGTGTTCCGGTGACGGAATCACCGGTTGTGGCGAACGCAACTCCCAACGAGTCCTCTAACTCTGTCCGGTCCTCGGTCAATAATGCCAGGCGATGTCATTTACACATTAGACAGCAACCCCGAGCCGCTCGCGCAGGACCCGACGGAAAGGACCGAAGGTAAATTCCCAGATATCTTGGGACTTTTTCAGGGCTGATCAGTTCGTTTCAGAGCAATTGACCCACCGCCAATCGTGCAGCTGTTGATGGATGACTTTGACCCCGACAATGAGGACGACGTAGCCGAGCTCAAATGCCCTTTTTGGGTCGTGCACTGCAGGCTGGTGGGAGCAGTCGCCGTGAATTCGGACGTGAGCACGCAGTCTTACTACACGGAGGAAGGACAGAAAGAAGTTCAACGCCTCCTCTTGGGTACGACTGTGGCGAGTCCAACTCATACTTCTGATGACCCTGATCCCCCTACAATGCCGACTCATCCCGCCACGAAAGATGCAGCACCTGCACCCCCGAGTCCGACGTCGAGGTTCTTGCCAAACACGACTCGCGGGAGATTACCAAGAGCACCACACAACATTCCCGGCTCTTTCTTCATATTTGCCGATCTCTCGCTTCGCCGGGCTGGCGAATACCGGTTGCAATTTACACTGATGAAGATGGAGCCGCCATTACTGAGGGTGGGCGCCACGGTGCCCGCTCACCACGTAGTCACCAGTCAAGTCTTTCGAGCAGTTAATGCAAAGGATTTCGACCAAGTGCAGCCTAGCACCAATTTGGTGAAGGGACTCCTCGACCGAGGCGCAGGATACCCTCTCAAGCTGAAGAAAGGGATCAGAGAGGGTCAAAGACGAAGGAGGCAACAGTGGGATGACTACTCCGACGACGAGGATTCAGGTGACTACGACAATGAATGATGGCGGATTAACATAGGCTGGAGGTGAAGGCCACCAGTCTGTCAAGTCCACATTGAGAGTGTGAGAGCGAGCTCTCTTGGAAGCTTGAGTAACGGTCAGTGATGGTCGATTATGGTAACGATGACTGTTGAGCTTTTCTCTCTCCCTTTTGTTATGGCAATACATGACATGCCTTCGCATTTTGGGTTCCTCGGTAATGAGATACGGGTAAGCAGAGACCCCAGAACGTAACAGTCAGAAGCACAATGGAATTTATGAGGAGGTTCGGGATGTATCTGACTAGGGCACGGAACAAGGCAATGAAGACATGTGCAATATGGGCGGTCAGGCGAATTTGTCAAGCTTACAAGGAGGCTAGGGGGACAGGGCTTGCAGCTTTTGGGGGCGACAAGGTTTTTCCCTTTTCTTGAGAGATGTATTTCACACAACATGCGACAAGCGAGCCAGGAGCTAAGGGGCTAGGAATTGGGGGTTGGTGGGAACAGCGGTGATTCAACCTGTCTTGTCTACCCGAGTACAGCGCAAAGTATCTCAAGGAGAAAACCGGCGACTTCGCCAATCCACCATTAGAAAAGTCGACAAAGAAGCAGCCACACGAAAAGACGTCGGGGGTTTCCAAGCTGTTGGGTTCTGTGTTCAAAAAGCATTGGACGACTGGGTGCATGTTGGTGCTACGGCTAAGGTAGCAGTGGGAGTCAAGCAGGCGGTCTGAACTGTCGAAGGCCTTGTTCAACAGGATCGAGGGAGATATGGTTGGACAAGAACATCATCGTGCAGCAGTGGAGGCAAAGGAAACAAGTCCCGACGACGCAGCAATCATGGAGTTGATTCGTCTACTCGGGGCTCTTTTCGTTTGGCTGGGAGATTTTGGGGTCCAGCAGATGGTGATGGAGTGGGTGATGGTCATGCCACCGGGTGTAACCATGGATGGGGACAAGGACTCGGGTACTGTTGCTTGAAGCAATTCGAGGTAACCTACCAAGACATGCCATGTACAAGTAAGTATATTATGATGATTATTTATCATTCTTTTTTGTTAGTGCTCCCATACCGACAGGTCTGGATCCAAAGAAAAACCTTTTGTTCGTCTCCTTTCAGGAGCGAGAATGCCTTGACACAAACTCAACCCGATCTTTCCTATCGTTCTCGGTTCTACATGCCTCGTCTTTCTTTTCTTCCTATTCTCGGGTAGCGGGTTGAGGAGGGAGAGAGACTCACAACTACCAGCCAAGCATCTAACATATCTCTCACTTTACGCAGGTACAAGTAAGTACGAGGTAAATATTTTTTTTTGGTTTGTCAGCAGTATATTTAATTTTTACTTTTCTGGGAGGGCTTGGGTCATCGGCATTCCCTTGTTCCTTGGAAAGTGGTTTGACGGGATGGCGGACGGGTCGATGCGACGACGCACGTAACGTGGATGGCAGGCAAGGCGGGCAAAGCAGGTTACAAGCAGGATGGGGGACGGATGGAGAATAATAATGGAGAGTCTAGATCTTCGTTGGCAACAACCGAAAAAAGAGATTTAACCGGCCAGCCGGCGGGCGCGAGCGAGTCGGCTTGTCAGGCGAAAAGTGGAGTTTCCTCGGTTGGGGGCGAGAGTCTAGATCTCGTCGGCCCTTTTTTTGTGTGTGTCTTTCAATCTCAAATCTCAAATCTCAAATCTCAATCTCGTCTTCTGTTACTCTTTCTGTTTCGAGCTCGAGGTCGGGATCTCTTTTCTCTCGCTTTCTGCCTCTGTCTCTATCTCTATGATGGGAGTTACAGCTGCAGCTACATCGGGACACGTACAGTCGTAGTCAGTCTAGTTAGTCGGTCATTCACTCCCTCCATCACTCTTCCAAGGAACCTTGGCATCCGTGACAGGGAGTCATTATGTGATATAAAACACAGGCCATCGGGTATCGAGTTCCGTAGTCCTCGTACTCGGTACATGCTTCCTACCCACGAGCTAAAACATTTTGAACAATATTTTTTTTTCTCGCCCTCAGGCTGGGGCTGGGGGGGTCCAATCCATCCCCCGACCTCCATCGCCCCCATACGAGTTCGGAATTATGTAACCTCGTACCCTCGTCTGTACATACTCTTTTCTCGACAGCCTCTCTCTCGGTCTGTGTTTTCGGGTCAGCTGAAAACAGAAGAATCCGAAAACGAAAGGTTTGATTGAAAGATAGGGACGCGTAACAGGCAGGCAGCACATCAAGAGATAAGGTTACGAGGGTACAAGGGTACAAGGTTCGAGGCTACGAGGTGACGAGGTGACGAGGAAGAAGGAAAAAAAAAAGGCCCAAAGATGGACCTAAACGTTGTTCTTGTAGGGCTTTTTCAATTCTACACATTCGTACCGACTTACCTCGTAGACAACTTTTGGCGCCGGCCGACTGCGCGGATGGGCGGACCGCGGGACGGCGGGTAGATATTGGCGTGCGGCATGCGGCATAGGGCATGCGCCGTGCGGCGTGAGGCGGGCGAAAGCGAGGGAGAAAAAAAAGAACTGGGACTTCCCAGCACGGGCACCACGAAGTATTCGTTCATCATGGCACATGTCTGGCGGGTTATCGGTTGCCTCGACACCGTCTACGAGTATGAGTACGAGTACCGGTATGAGGACGGGGACGAGTATACACACACATACATGGGTACGATACAAGCATCAGAAGGGAGGAGAGAGGAAAGAAGAGGAAGGAAAGGCGGTTGGGTGGACGTCGGCACGAATTGCAGTTACCGTACTCGGTAGCTCGTAGATAGAGGTAGGTAGGTAGGTAGATACGTGGCTCTCTCTAGTCGATACAAGTGCAAGTACAAGAACAAGGACAAAGACTCGGGAGATGGAGTACAACACGACACGAACCGGAAAGTTACTATCACCTAGGTATATTTTTCCTGATTTGGACGGGGGCGACGACGCTCAAGGGCCAAGCCTTCCCGGATTGAGGATGATATATATGTACTCGGTACAGATAAAGTCACAGACACGGTAGGGTAGGCAGGGTAGGTGCCTAGCTGGGTCACTAGGTCACTAGGTCACTAGGTATATGTCGGTGGTAGGTATTAGGGTTCGGTCCAAGAGGATACCGTATCCGCGAGAGCCTCAACCTCAGCCACCAACTACCAAGACGACATCCTCCTGAGATGGTTGGTTGGGTGCCTATGCAGGCAATGGTGTGGCATGCAAGTACTCTCCTGAACCATCGAGACAGGGCTGATGTTGGCTCTGTCGCTCATATCCCATAGGGGTTGGTTCGACGTGCATGTGGATACCGAGGGCTGGATCAAACGCACATGCAATTCCAAATCCTCGTCGCCGTGGCTTGCTGCGAGTGAACACGTTGGCTGTGCAGGTTCAAGCCAGGCTGTCACGAGCGCGATCGTCCCTCTACCACAAATTATAGACCTTAAGGACGGAAAGTCTCTTGGCCTTGTCGACTGCCACATCAGGCATGTGCCTCATTTCCACTTTGCTAGACTCACTCCAGCTGCCCGAGAAACTCTTCACTGGACTTTTCGTACTTCTTCAGGGATTCGGACTCGTCCGTGTCTTTCCACGCTAGCTGGAATTCGCTGAGATAGTTGTTCCATGTGTTGTCAGGATCGAGCCCCGCCTCGCCCATACTCTCCTTTGCAAAGTCAATCCACGACATGCCTTCGTCCGCGTACCCGTGTTCGCGCAACAGGTGGGCCAATCCGAGATACTTTGCGACCATGGGCCCCGTTTCGGGAGCAGACAGAGCGGCACTGACACCGAGCCACTCAATGCCGGTCCATTCTCCAGGTTTCTTGTTGGGCTCTGGAGGACGCCATCCGTCTTTAGAGAGATAGTAGAATGCTAGTTGCAGGGACGAATCCGCATCGCCAACGCTAGCAGATTGCGTCGCGAGCTCAATCCACTCCTTGGAATGTTTTTCCGTCACCCCTGGTTGACGCAATGCGAAGGGAACCGCTGAAACATCGGAGTATTTGAAAAGTCCATCCCGAATGGCATTTTCAAGATCCGACTGCACCTGATCATATTCGGCACCTTCACCAAGGTAAGACAAATAGGACTCGGCCGCATCATGAAGAACCCTCCATGGCAGGTTGCGAGGTTGTAAGAGAGACGAGTTCTGCGTTCGAAGGTATTTGCTCGGTTCGACTATGGCGACTAAGTCTTTGGCAAGCTGATAACTCTCTCTTGCTGTTGCTTCGGTGCCTGTCTTCCTCGACATTTCATCCAAGTAGAGTAATATTGCAAGCCAATCGTTCCTTTCGAACGCCTTGGCTTTGACATAGTCGAAAATTCGTGGTGACAGACGAGCCTCGTGCTGACTCAAGGAAGCCCCTAAAGCGATCTCTGCTGCTGCTGCATCCACGCCTGCTTCAGTCTCTCCTGCAAAGAACGCCATACGCAAGGCATCACAGCCGTCATTGCCCTTGCGGTTCTGCTTGTGAAAGTCATTCTGACCTAGTGAATGGAATGCCTTGCGGAGAATCTGTGGATCGCGCATTAAGGCTGCTTCATCGGTGCCCAGCACTTCCTCTGATACCTGAAGAAATCCTAATGGGGAGAGGCGTCAGCAGACAACAACGTACTCACGACCGGCATGCCCACATACTCTGTTGTGTAGTGGCAGAGATCAAGGCATTGGCAAGAGGAAGCTTTTTCAGCTCCCCACAGAGATACCTCAGCACTTGCACCACAGTCTCGATCGAAAAGAAGCCCAAGCCGTGCAATGCACTGACCAGGTCGGGCGAAATATAGTAGGAGTCATGCTTTTCCGATCTCGATTTCAGGTCCGATTTCAATTTCTTCACCTCCGATCTGAGTACGCTCTCGAGTGTTGGGTCGGGAGTCTTTAGTGTAGCCCGTTTTGCGTATGTGGGAAGTCGACTTCTTTTTGCAGCCAGTCGAGTAGAGCAGGACCAAGAGCGATGTAGGGACTGGGAACGAAGGGCCGGCGGATACAGTTCATGCCTCAGCACAATCCTCCATCGGCCCCCGTACATGTCGTAGAAGGCCTTAGGAGCGTGTTGCCCATCAATTCCTCGTCAGACGCCGTTCCAACTATGTCTTTTATCTCTGTGGAGCTGCCAATGTCATCTAGGCCTTGGGCGGGTGTCTGAAGTGAAGAGATGAAGTTGTCCGAGACGCAATCAACGCGTCCCGCCCCTTGCCAAGTCTTATTGGTGGAAAACCACGTGCGACTTTCCACTCCGCTACCAGGCCTCTTTTTTTCTTCTTCCATGTTGTTCCCCGATCTTGTGAGGGGCAAAGGCTGAAATCAGACGTCCTATCCGCGAGGGTCACATTTGGCCTGCCTCACCGACCTGCGCTGGGGACGCCCTTGAAATACCGCTCGAAATCTCATTACCACCGCCACGCCCAAAATGCCTGCTCCCGCTGGAACCAAGCGCGTGCGTGGGGTTCAGATTTATCGTCCCTTCATCTACGGCACCGAAGCCATTCCGTTCGACCCAGAAAACCGCCCAAAGGACGCGCCACCCGACCATACACACAAATGGAGAGTGTTTGTCCGTGGGATCAACAATGAAGACATATCGTATTGGCTGCGAAAAGTGCAGTTCAAACTCCACGACACGTACGCTAACAGCGTTCGCATGATCGAGAGCCCTCCGTTCGAGGTGGAAGAGACGGGCTGGGGTGAATTTGAAATCGCCATCAAGTTTTACTTTGTGCCCGAGAGTACAGAGAAACCCCAGCAGATTTGGCACGGTCTGAAATTACATCCATACCATGGGGACATTGAACAGCAGAAGAACAACAGATCAATGATCAGCAGCGTCTGCTACGAAGAGGTGCTGTTTAATGAACCTGTGGAGGCTTTTTACGAGATCCTCACGGGAGGTGGTCGAGTGAACAAATCAAAGGCAGGAAAAGGAGGAAAGGGAGTCGTCAAGGCGCCGCCCACCGCCGAGATACCCATGAAGAGCTCTCCTGGCAACAAATTCAGCAGGGAAGAAGAAAGCAAAGAGCTGGACCGCCTGGGGGAGGCTGTCAAGCAAGTCCAGAAATTGATTGCGGAAGAAAAAGCAAAACTTACAAAGGAGGAGGCGAGACTACAGGAATTGGAAAAGACCGAAGGGAAGCCCGTGAAGAAGAAATGAAGCGATACGGCTCCGGTCCTTAGCCATCACAGCCGGGCGCCTGTACCGACAGACTCCTTGACCAGCTCAAGGATCCTCTCAGCAGCGCCCCAACTCATCTCATAGCCTCGTCCGCCGGCACCATACCCATGGACAACGGTTCTTCCGGGTCCAACGGATTCGATTTCAATCCGATAGCCACCTTCCCGCCACGGTCTGCGGCCGACATTGTCTTGCACGACCTCGAATTTCTCTATCGAGTCGACAAAATAGGGAAACTTCTCCACCGACTGCTTCAGCAGATTCGCCCTTGTCTCCGAGCGAGGGGCGTCATGCCAATCATCAATCTCCTTCGTTCCGCCTACGATCGTCCCCCCACCTTGCGGTCGTGGGATTAAGAATATCCAACTCCCATCTGCATTCTGCCGAGTAATTGTCTTGGTGTATTGTTGCTTCACGAGGACTGTCTGACCGCGAATGATCTTTGTCTTAGGATCATGATCAAAGTTTCTCCCAGAGCAATTTACCACCACTGACACTTTCCCAAGTCGATTCCACCCTGCAAAGTCGAATGCATCGGCTACGTTTAAGAGGCGATGTCGAACAAGTCGTCCTCCATTCGCCAGGAATCTATCCATCAACCAGCGAGAGTATTTCCGGATGTTGATGCAATAACTCTGATATTCACATCCCCACTTTACACCGGCTGGCAACTCATCCTGGCGTAGGACGCGGAACTCATCATCTGGACCTGCATATTCGTATCCGGGCGTGATGTCCAAAAGTTCCTGGGGCGGATCCTCAAGGTACTCGACCGCAGGCATAAAACCTACTCCCGAGTCCGGAATGTCTCGCGCGATACCTTTCATAATATCCCTCGTCCGCACGCCCATTCTGAATTCCTCTTTGAGTTGTTCGGTGGAGAGCGGATGAATTGGACGGTAGTGGGCGCCTGCCCACATGGAGGCATAGTCTACCGATGGAGATGTTGTTGTGGGCGTCTCGGCGGCTACAATGGTGATTTTGGCTGACGGGAAATGCTTTTGAAGTAGAGTCGCGGTGCTGAGGCCGGTTATGCCCGCACCAATAATGAGGACATTGGTGGCTCTGGCTTGAGGCATGGCGAGATGTCTGTTCGGCTAGCGAGCTGCTATAGATACCTTTCTGAGCAGTGCTCCTGTCGTAGAACAGGTGAGGATGACGAGGCCGCACTCGTGCCTGATGATCCTATGTATGTTGATCAATCCCTCTCACCTATGTTTGTACAGAGCGTCGTACAGCCGTCCTAATTTCGCTCGAGTTTTCTCGTCCTGTCGTGCGAGAGTGATCTCTTTGACCTTGCAGGTGCTCTCCAATCCTGCCCTGCGCGACTGAAACAATCCTTGAAATAGAGACGACCTCGATTTTGGTACCACAAAGGACTCGTCGGGCCGAGAAGATAATAGAATCACAGACCAAGCCTGGGTTCTTTTACCCTGCTCGAAACCGAAAGTTGCTCGCTGCTCCGCTACGCTCGCCTTAGGTCAGCGGCGATGGTACGGTACGGTACGGTACGGTCAGTCAGTGGTTAGCAGGTAGAAAACCTGGATATCTTGGTTGTTTGTATAGAATTTGGATTTGGCTTGTTGATATATCTCCTCTCGTGAATGAGGTACAGTACCTCGCAATGACTGTATGTTTGATATGGAGGCGGAGGGGCTACGCTTAGGAGGACGTGTCGTGACCAAGGGACAGCAAAAGACTCGCGCGGGATGGGGAGAATCAAGTGAAAAAGCCAATTCCAATCGGTGTCGAATATGCTGTGTGCTCGGCGTTGGGTTTGACAACATGTAAGTATGTATGTAGGTCTGTAGGTCTGTATGTACTCGGGATGAGTGCATGTACTTATGTGACAGGGCGCCAGCGCCCACCCAACATGGCGTTCAACTCCGCTTCTAGGTAATACGAGTACCTCGTATGCAACCTACTCAGGTATACACGGAGTGTCTCGACAGAGAAACCCACTCTTTTCTTCCTCACACCACCTATAGTCCAGGACGCGCAAATTAACGGAACGCTGGTTTTATAGACTCTACTTGTAGTTTTCTGGGTTGTCGAGAAAACGAAAATGTATGATTTCTTGCGTGCTTCCCAAAAGGTGGAACCGGCTGTCAATCTACTGGGTCTGGAGAACACAGCTTCCTTGTCCTCTACTCTTGTAAAACCCAAAAAGTCAAGTTTGCTTTGATCCACCTCACATGGCTGTTCCTCGCTCGAAACTCTCCCTGATGTCCTTCGTATACCGGTCATAGAACCTCGCCAGCTTGAGGTTGAATTGCTTGTTCTTGTCATTGATATATGTGACGTCTCCTTCGTCCACGTCACGTCCTCTTTCTCTTCGTTTCTTGAACCGCGTTTCCTCTGCCTTCTTCAGATCGTTCACCAGGCGATCCACATTCTCCCGTTTGGGCTTCTGTTCCACGAATCCTAGACTGTCGTGGTCCGCATAGAACCGGCCATCCTTGTCGATGGCAACAAGTTCGCCATTCTCCATTTCCACAATCTCCAGTCCTCCGGTGCGTGCGGCGTTTTCAATGATTTCCGCTTTCTGTCGTTCGTATTCTTCACGGTTGCGGTGACCGTCTTTCAACGAACTCTTCTCCAACTCGCGGATTTGACGATCATACATCCTGGAAGCCTCGTCGCTCCAATCCGAAAACGCGTTGTTGTCCCGTGCGGCCTTTTTCCGTTCCTGCCTCTCGTCCCATCTCTCACTTTCCTCGATAGTGTAGTCCCACGCTCGCTTGCGCTCGAAAGCCCCTTTGCCCTCTTCTTCTTCCGTATCTGCCTTGAGAAGGTTGTGCTGCGCGATCGCCGAGCGTCTGTTCAAATTGGCGAGCAACGCTGGATCCATCGCTGCACGGTTGGCCTCTGCTTTGGCTTCAGCAAGATTCGACTTTGCGGACTGAGTCGCGCGGGATTTGAGGGCCGCGAAACGGGCGAGTCGGTCTGCATTTGTGCTGGTCGGGACTGTAGTGGCAGTCGAGGTGCCATCCGCAGCTACTTCTTTAGGCTTTGATGTCGAGTCCCCTTCATCATTATTTGTCTGATCTTCGACTGTAGGTGATGCTGCCAAAGTCTCGTCGCGGTCCGGCTCTTGTCTCGTCTGTGTTTCTCTGGTATCATCTGAACGATCTTGTGTTTCCTCAGGCTCCGAGCTAAGCTTACGTCGCTTGGAAGGAGGCATGTTGGCAGTAATAGTTTGATCGACTCTTCGTAAAATTTGGTTCATTTCCTGAAAATGTTTCGAGATTTGCCCAGTTGGGTGGTCGTCGAGAGGCTGACTCTCGCCGCACCTTCCGTTTCCGGCTGGCCTCGTCAATGACGCATTTGAGTCTCTCAAAAAGTCCAAGGCACTATTTTCTTTGGTGGTGTGAGAGGGGGTTGTCTAGGGGTTAAGAGAGTACTGCAACAAGTTGATGTACTCGTTGCTCAGCTCAGACATGGCACAGGCTGCCAAGAAGAAGCTGGTCGTCGCAGGAGGCAATGGCTTTCTCGGTTCGCGAATTTGCAAATCCGCCGTCGCCAGAGGTTGGGATGTTACTTCCATAAGGTAAGTTATTTGGTTGCGTCCTGATACCCGACGGTGTAGTATGGCTGACAATGCTCTAGCCGCTCAGGCGAGCCGACGTGGTCCTCAGTAACTTCCTCGACAGAGCCTCCACCTTGGTCCAAGTCCGTAAGCTGGGCAAAAGGTGACATCCTAAAGCCCACGACCTACACCTCCCACCTCAAGGACGCCGATACAGTGGTGCATACGATGGGCATCTTGCTCGAAGCAGACTATAAAGGGGTCATCTCTGGAAAGGAGTCCATCTTCTCGGGTCTATCCAGGGCGTTCAGTCCCACCAAGGCCGGGAGCTCCAAGAATCCACTCGATCGAAAGCCAGGCGAAGGGTTAGAAAAGGGCGAAAAAGACGGCCAGATCACTTATGAATTGATGAACAGAGACTCGGCCATTGCATTGGCACAAGAAGCTGAGAATGCTGGTGCACACACGTTCGTCTACATATCTGCCGCCGCGGGTGCGCCCGTCCTTCCTTCGCGATACATTACCACGAAGCGAGAAGCAGAGAACACAATAGCAAGCCAGATGACCAAGCTACGGAGCATCTTTGTAAGACCCGGGTTCCTGTGGGACAACAGCCGCAAATTTACCCTGCCCATAGCCGCCTCTGGCATGGTCGGGAGCACGGTGAACAGTCTGGTCGGAGGCAGCTTAACTGGTATATTCGGTGCAGCCGTCGAGAAGCCTCTGAAGGTGGACCTAGTCGCGGACGCAGTGGTTGAAGCCATTGCCGATGAGGACACGAAGGGTGTTTTGGATACGAAGGCGATTGAGGCTCTGGCTGCAAAAGCCTGGCGCAAGACGATGCTGTGAGACATTCTCATTGTTGATGACTTGTACAATAGACAAAAGGTCCCAGGGATCTGGGGGTTTGGTCTTTGATCACCAGGGCGTCCATGCCAACATTCGTAGTTGCCGCACTCGAAAAGATAATGGTGGTTGTGGGAAGTGTATTAAAATTTTCAGGAACTGAATTCTCCTCAATATCAACACATCAATTGACAAACCAAAGATCCGTCTCTCCTGGTCTACCTTCGCCACGAGTCTCCGTCGACCTCTTGTATCCATGGCTTTGCTTCCACGGGTCTGTCAAAATGTATCATACACAATCCACCTCCTGGAACGCCCTATATCATACCATTCCCGCTATGCTTTACCACATTCGAAGAGTGAGGATCGTAGAATAGACACCGGACGGTCGCAACTGTGCACTGCTCTGAAGGCATGCAAGTTAGGGAGAGGCAGTTTTATACAAGCGGGGAATCCCCAAAGGTCATTAGCTTAGATGCTCGCGTGTGTCGGAGCAATAATATGTTCTTTCGCCTCCGCGGGTTCGCCGGGTTCGAAAACGACCTTGCGAGTCAACTGAGATATGAGTTAGCTGAGAGTCGCATTGCGCACATGAAAGAGTCACTACTTACAGCCCACGCTCCCGCAATAGTGCCCACGATACCACTCGAGATCAACATCGGTTTCAAACCTCTGGTACTCTTGAAAATGGCTCCGCTTAAAGCACCTGCCACGATGCTATTTGTGGCATCATGCTTGCCGCGATAGTATCCTATGGTTGAGTTTACTCCATTGTAAACCATAGCAACCACACCGGCCGAGTTGCCCAGAAAAGGTCCTCTTCGAGTGATGCTGTTCAAGACGCTGTTTAATCTTAACTTTGGAGGCGCCGATGCCGGTGTTCGGTTCAACCCCTCTATCAGACCCCAGGCGCCTCCAGTAGTCAAGGCTGTGAGATAGACGACTCCCGTGCCGTAGCACAAGTCGTCGGACCAGCCGCGCGACGGTAATATTGACCGGGAGCCGGGAAGGTCTGAGAGTTGCGATTCATCTAGTGTGAGGTAGTCGAGGGTCTGTTGATTTAGGCCGGCCAGTGGATGAAGTTTCGAGGCATCCGGTAAAGATGCGCTTCCGAGAAAAGACGATACGTCTGTTGCGGTCGTGGGATCGAAATGGGTGGGTGTAAACGATGAAGACGCAGACGATGGAGAAGGAGACTGAGGTTGGCTGGAGGCTTCTGATTGCTGCCTCGAGGACTTCCTGCCTGTGAAAGCGTCCCAGACAGACATATTGTGCTGTGCCGAAAGAAAGAAAATACAGATGGGGAGAAAGAACTCGAGAAGATAAGAGGCGTTGCGACGACAGTTACAGGTTGGCGCTGAAGAACGGACAGAAAGTCGAACTCGCCTGGAAGAAAATGTTCGAAATGCGGATCAGTCCAAGATAGGCTGGAAGCCCATTATTTTAAAAGCTAACCCTGATTAGTATTAGCGTTAATGGGCCCATTTCTATCGACTTTTCCACAAAACTCCTTAGCAGTGGTTGGTGTGCATAGATCATGAAGACGGTTCTCACCACTTTCCTCACAAAGAGAGAGCCTCTACGGCTATGATGGAGGACCTGAGACATATTGAAAACACCAACTGCGCTGCGACCATCCCAAAGCGATGGAGAGTCCCTGTACCAACCATATGGATCCCATATCTTGTGCCATAAGTACTGAAGTTCCTCTTCCCATTTCACTTCTTTCAGAGCTGGGAAGAGGTTCTCTTAGAGCGGCACTGGGCAATGTTGATGGTACCCAGGATGTCTCTGGGATGCTGAAAATATGGCACAAGCTTGTGCTCACAGCAACTAGCCCTAGAGTGGCCGACAAACACATGACTGCAGCGGCGAACGCTCTATGTGTCTATTTACATGGTGCAGCCCAAAGCAATGCTGTCTCGCTGCGAGAATTCGTCCTCTCTCATGATGTGTGGTTCGAAGTGTATCACTGTGTCCACAAAGCTTTCCATGATGGCAAAACAAAACGAGCGAAGCAGATAATGGAGACACTATGTGAACTGCTTGACCAGCAGAATGATCCAGAAGTGATGGCCGAGGTCTTGCGGCGAACATCACTTCCCCTGGTGAGGGTTGTCTTGCTATCCTTACCTCGCTCGGAGATCAAGAAGGCTTGTCTTATACTAGCATTCCTCTTCCGGAAAACGCCACTCCTTGAGCAGCTCGACCAGTTGATCCAGAATTGCATGGACGAAAACCGCCTTGTTTGGACACAGCGGTTATCCCAGCATAATCTCACAATGAGCGATGCCTCTTCCATTGGGCAGGGAAATATCCCTCATTTTCTTCTTGCGTTAATCTTCGCAATGACTGATCTGGATACAAGGAGCGGCGCTATCAAGATTTGCTCTCTGCTCTGCAGTGATTCTACCAAATCCACAACATCTTCAGGGCTACAAGTTACCGCCGAGCGTGCCATTCAGCTGTATCTGGAAAGAAACCATGCAGTCCTGGGCGATTTTGCAGAGAATGTCTTGCCGGTTATTCTGGACAGCAGACAGAAATTCATGGCTTTCGTACAACCATATTCCAAGTCCTGTCAAGAGAGCGGACCAAGGACGGCTTTGTTTATTGCTATCCTTAAAGTTGGTCGAGCCAAATCAATCTTGACAGACCCTGGTATGTATACCCGTCAAACCTAGGTGTGCTATGAGTAACTAACGTTTCAAGAAACACTGGACCTTTTCGCATCAGCATTTCCACCACTTGCTCCCAATCTCAACGATGAAACGAAGTGGCAATATTGGTGTAAGCGGATGTTGATGAGCGCAGATTCTGAAGTGCGCACTCTTACATACGGGTTGCTGGTTTCATCGCCTGCAACAAATGCACTTATCCTACCAGAAACCCTAGAATGTATCGCCACCAGCTTGAAATACCTCCATGATGACGCAGGCGCGCACGAGCGAGGTGAGATTCTGAGCATTACCAAGAGGCTGCTACGAAGGCTTCAGAGCAGTATTTCAACGCTCCGGAAACCAGCACAGCTTATACCTAGTGGGAATGATGTCACAAGCCTTTTGGACGCCTATAGTAGTTTCACCATGTCTTTCTATGGGTTTTTGAAAGAGGAGCTGAATACCGGAATATCCTACCCGCGTCACATTCTTGGCCTACGATCCCTGCAGCATCTGCTTGATCTGGGTCTCGAGCCAGCCTCGTTCGCAAGAGACGATTGTCTGTTGAAAACCTTGATATGTCTGGTGCTGGATCCGTTCGAAGACGTCCGGAGTAGCGCAGCAGCTATTCTCCAAAGACTTGCCGCTAAAGACAATGATTTGATTGCGAGCGCTATAGGACACGGCCTTCTCAAGAAGATAGAGGCGCTGGTGGTCAGGACGCTTCGAGCTGATCATGCGGACGGGATGGGGAGGCTTTCTGCTCTTATAAGCATGCGTCCGTCGCTAAACGAGCCGCTCCAGGACCTTCGGTTTACAGATTTGGCAAAAGATGCATATTATCTGGAGCAGTCCACAGCTGGACCAGGAACGGTCGTTCTGAGGCCTGGCTGTGCTATCCCAATCCATGCACTTTTACTTGCCACAAGCTATCGACTACGGTATCTTGGCCGGGAGGATGCACGGATCACCTCCATTCGCCCCACGATTGTCAGAGTCTGTGAGAATGTCTGGGAACAAGTGCGACTCCAGCTTTGTGTTGATTCTCCAGAGACCGCCTTCGAACCCGAGGATGAAATGGCCAATGAAGGGCCAAAGGATCTTCTGGCTTATTCATGGAGGGCACTCCGAGATTCGAGGTGAGTTTTGTTTCCAATAATGAATATCACGGCTGATATCAGTAGTCTCGTCCTTCAATCGTTGATTCTCGTTTCGACGCCCTCTCAGGAGCTGTGTTCTGCTGTCGGGGATCTTTGCATGGATCAATTGATTTCGCTCCGGCATCGAGGAGCTTTCTCAACAGTTGCTCAGACCTTCAGTCAATGTTGCGATAAAGTCAGGCTGTCCGCCGAACCAGATGTGCGTGGTCTCATCCACAAATGGTATCAGGTAAGTGGTACGTCAAATGCCTTATCATAAACCTGGAGAAGCTCATGGTTACAGATTGCCTTAAATCAAATCAACGAGCAAGCAAATCGGTTGACACGCCGTTCTGCTGGCCTCCCTGCAATGATCGCGGCGCTCCTCAGCCCGGTCGACTCAGACCATTTTTCTTCCGCGGTTAAGGACCTAATGGTTATTGCGGAGCGAGCAATAGATGGATCCCTGAACCTCGATATCGAAGACGTGAAACTGCCGCAAGTCCACGCTTTGAACTGTCTGAAAGAGATCATGACCAACTCTAAATTCGCGGTTGTCGTTGTTCAACATCTCGAGAGAATGATGGAGCTTGCTGCGACTTGCCTGTCGTCCAAAGTCTGGGCAATCCGTAACTGTGGCCTGATGCTTCTGCGTGCTTGTATCAACCGTCTTGATACTTCAAGCATGGGCGAAGTAGTTGCGTCGACGGATCGATCCAACGAGAAAGGGGAAACTAGTGCCCCTTTAACAATAGCACTCCGTCTCTTTGATGCATCGGCATACGACATCAACAAAGATGGGAAAAAGAGAGACACAGAACTCGTTTTCGCAGGCCTCGATCTTCTCGGACATACAATCTTCAAAGGTTCCGAAGCAGACGAAGCAGCGCAGCTTGTCACGAAACACTTGATGCACTCGACATGGCCTGTTAGGGATCATGCAGCTCTCCTATTTGCAACCGGCATACTCCGCGGCAATCCAGCTGCAGAAATCATAAAACTTCTAAAGGAAATCGGTCTGTTCGGTCCGGAGAATCAAGTACACGGAATTCTACTTTGCTGTCGCTACCTGATGAGGCGAGCTGCAGCCACTATTACGTGCGCGGAGCTCGAGTCCATCCTCGAGTACCTCATCGACCCGATGGTATCTTCGAATGAGGCCCTAGTTCCCCACTCACCATACGTCTGTGCTGCATGGTTGGATTTGTTGAACGATGCCGCTTCCTGTGTTCTTGAAAATCAGTGGGCAAGTGATGTACGTGGCATCCAACGCTTACAAGGGCACTTTCCGCGCGCTGCACAGATTGATCCTGCGCATTATGCGTACCTATCTGAACGGATACTGCTTTGCAAAACTTATCACATCCTCACAAGAGACCGAAATCTCGACGGCAGAAGCAAAGAAGTACGGAATTTGGCCAGTCAGTTCTTAGAGAACATCGATGCTCTAGGTTTCGTCCTGGACGTCCTGAGTCAAAAGCATGGTCGTAATCCACCCCGGATTTGCCTCGATCTTCTTATCTGTCTTGTCGAGGACAGAAGCCAGCATTCGTTTCTTCCGCCAGCCATCCTTGAGCAAATGTTCACATGTTTGGAGCAATGCCTGAATCATATTACGGACATATCCATCGATGTCCTAAGAACACTTTACTACGGCCTGGACTTGTCCCAAATGCATACGACGCGGGATTTAAGGAATGCAACCCTGAAACTACAAGCGTCATTGTTGGGAAGAATGCATACCGCACCTGGTGGTTCCTTTACGGAGACAGAGTACCTCGAAGCATGGCTCCACGATCTTCAAGACATTTCGACCGACTATTTCGACTATTCCACAAGATTGAGTGCTATAACAGCAATTTCCACCTACATCGAACGTCTGCAACCTGTCGGCGCATTGGAGCTCCCATCTAGCTTTATGATGAGGCTTCTCCTGGTCTTGTATGATCTGTTGAATGATGATGATGATGAAATCCGGTTCGAAGCAACTCATGCGGCTCGTGGCCTCCAGTTACAACAGCTGAGTGCAAACGACAATGTGGGCAGCAGTGCCCTTGCAGCAAGGGAAAGCCTGCTGTCTGAACTTTCACGCCAATTCGGACAGTCATCGAGTCTTAGTGAAGCTGCCATTGTCAAAATTATGAGCGTCGGACAGATCCCTAGCGACTCCTCTTCTCATGTCGGACCACTTCCTTTCTTCGATACCTCATTAAATTCGAGACTGCAGAGCATCTCGAAATCGAAGAATGATTTGTTTGCCGAGGAAAGACAGAACCTGTACATGGACGATATTCGTGAGATCAAGGAGTGGATAGAGATACTACATAATGGAAATTATTCGTTTCAAACTCGGGATCTGTCGAGGTCAGTGATGAAATGGATACTGGAGGGTCTGGAGCAAGTACTTCAAGTCCTTGAAGCTGACCGAATCATACACCTTGGACTGGAAGACAACACGCACAAGGACACGCCTTTCGATCCCCGTCTCGAGTCGTTGCTTCTGCATCCACTAGGGGTAACCTATGACCACACCGTCCTGGTCTTGATGGTTCAGGTGGTCAGCTTGGCTGGAGTTCTCATTCACCACGACACAGTCTTGGAGACACGACAAATGCGGGCTACTCTAGAGAAAATCCAGGGAATATGCAGGACTTCACGGGTCAATCCGGTAATGTTGGGTGCGGTCGAACGCGCGTTGCGAGGAGAGTGAATCACAAACACCATTTTGACAGCGTGCAGCCACCAATTTGATGTTTATCCATGGACAAACGATCTGTGTAACTCGAACGCGCCGACGCAACTGCCCTTGCTCATCCATATAACACACTGTTTGGGTGCTCAACCTTCGACTTCTAGCACTCGTGTGCTTTCCGGACCCTCGAAAAGATTCGTATGTCACATATCCTCTCCTTCCTCTTAACAACAGGGCTGATCTCAACGACTAAGCGTCACCATTCCTGGCTCAACCATAATTAATCGTTTGTCGGTCCGACCGGAGAATATGAACGCAGGCCTAGCAATCTTGATATGCTTCGTGGTGATTACACCAATCTGTGTCTGGGGAGGATGGAAACTCTTCATGCCGATGATGCAGGAACACTTGGCCATGTTGGAGGAAGGTGAACGAAGAGCCGCAGAAGGACAACCGCAAGCCGTCGGATCAGGTTGATTGTTGGTCTTCACTCGAACGTCCGAGTCAGAGGCAGATTTTCATGGAAGAGATCTCCATGTGTGGACATAGCGCGTATGCGTATGGAGGTGCAGCGCACACAATCTGGGAGTTCGGCCACCACAGACAGCTTTTGATCTGCTACGACTTCGTTGTTTGCTTGGATCTTGAAGGTAGCAGATTGGAGAGTCGACTTATTGTGGTGCTATCACGCGGAGAAGAACCAGATCAAATACAATGAAATGACCAGGAAGGGCACTTCGAACTCACCCTTCACCGCTGGCTGATCACTCTATCGGCTTCGATCTTCTTGACCAACTTCATTCTCTGTACCGTCTTCTCCGATCAATGTCTCCCTCCTCCTAGCCTTCTGTAATGTAGTCAGAGTCGAAATTTCAAACATGACTTTCATCATTTCAACAGTCACAGAGACCATGACCACGGCGGTCGTGGTCTCGTCAACACTCATCACCGACACTACCACTACCGTGACTTCTCATTTGTCCACGACTCTCTTTGCAACAGTTGGCCAAACCGTCACAATTGATTCACTTGCCTCACCTTCCACAACCACTGTCACCGCGCCCGCCACCACGAAGTACACGCCTATACCGACAACAACCACGCAGACATCGACGGTAACCCTGACCGAGCTAGACATCTACCTTCAAGATGATGCAGGAAACATCTATTCAACGTGGGTCATTCCCATTTCAGGTTCTCCTCTGCCAAATCCGACACATACCGGGGTTTCGGGCCAGTTAGTCTACGTGGTCGACCCTAACGACAGCGGTTGGGATCAATGGAGCACGGGTGAAAAGGCGGGTATGATTGTAGGCGTGGTCCTTGGGGCTATTCTCATTTTTGCCATGATCTTCTGGTGTGTCCGAAAAAAGGCAAACGGGAAGTGGTGGTTCGCGCATGCGTGGCCACACTCAGCGACAATGGCGCAGCCGGTGAGTGGAAGAGTGCCTGTGAACGATCTGTACATTCAATAACCGTGAACGGACAGATTGCACCATACCAGTATGGCTATGGCTATGGATACGGTGTTGGGATCAGGGGCGGTGGTGGCGGCAGAAGTTGGAAACCAAGATGGGCAACGACTGGCTATCTAGCAAATTTGAGGGCGTGAAGGCGCGCTTGCAGAGAAGGGCTGGTTTTGCAGCAAGCTAGCTAGACCAGCCACTGCTACGGAAAGCTCGTTGAGCTCATTAAGTGCTTGAGGTCTAGCAGGTGTGTCGTGTGTGCACCTTGTAGGGTGATCAAACAACGGGAGAGTTTGCGGAGTTGATTGAAGCTATATTATCCATAGTGGCTTGGACCGAGCTGCGCAGTGAGAGACCAACCAATGACGTGGCTAGGCGGGTGAGAGTGCATCTAACGTCCCAAGTTCCTCCAACAATTGAAGGTGTGCCTTGTCACTTGCCATTGTATTTGAATCATGGAACCTCTACGATAAGCCTTGAGACTTTCTTCTTGTCTAGTCTTCAGAACTCAGTCCCCTTCCATAGCCTCTTCGTCGCATGTCAGCATAAGATGTGGCAGGATGACGAGGACAACAACCCGTACGGGTCCTTTAATAACCAGGACTCTGCCACTGAACCCTCCAATCCAACTCTAGGCACCTCTTGTATGCGAGCCTGCATCGAGCCTATCCGATCTGGTCGCTAACATTCTAGACCCAGACTCAGACCAACCGACCTCGCCCACCTCATATTCTACGCCCTCTAACCCGGCCTCCCAGTTCCACGATGATGGCGATGAGGGGGAGGAGGAAGAGGAGGGACCGGCAGAGAGCGGTTTCGTCCCTCCAAAGGGCGGCTACGACAGTAGAGTCCAGCAGATACTCTATGAACAACCGGATCTTGAGATTGTCATAACAGAAGCAGGCAAAAGCACGGATGGAGGTTACATTGTGTACAAGATTCGGACTGGAGTAGGCACATCCCGCAGGACTTGGAGACAGCTGAATGGGTGTCTGACAGATGTTGCAGGACATTGAAGTCGCGAGGAGATACTCAGAGTTCAGCTCACTGCGCGCCGCCCTGATCAATCTGCATCCCACCCTAATCATTCCTCCGATCCCGGAGAAACACACGATGGCAGACTATGCCGCCAAACCCACAAAGGCAAAGGAAGACGTGGGCATTATCGACCAACGAAAACGTATGCTTGCCGTGTTCTTGAACCGTTGCCGGAGAATGAAGGAGGTCGTTGAAGACGGCGTTTGGTGGAGATTCCTGGATCCCAATTCCAGCTGGGTAATAGCAGGCCATATTATCTGTTCCAGCTACTAGGACGCTGATCTTTCTGCGCAGAACGAAGTCTTGCACGCCCATCCAGTCGCTTCAGTGCCCAAGAATAATCTGAAGGCACCACCTCTGGATCCTGCTAATCCGACACCTGCTCACAACTGGCTGCCTATCCCATCTTCCTCCGCCAAACTCAGGCCATATGGGCCGATCTCAAGCACTGGAACGCCTATATCTCCGCCGGATCAGACCTTCCCCTCAGTTGCATCACATACGACACCCGGTCCTCAGATCTTTGGGCGGTTCCCCCTCAATTCGGAGCGACTGAGCGAAACTGACCTTGACCCCTACTTTATCAACTTCGAGCAGAACACGCGGGAACTAGAGATTTTGCTGCAAGGCAGTATCGAAAAGGTGAACCGCCGCACTATCGAGCATCTAACCAAGCTTTCAGCGGATCTTGCAGAGTTGGGCGCTCGATACAATGGCTTCTCACTCTCCGAGCAGTCACCTACTGTGGCAGCAGCAATTGAGCGCATAGGGCAGGCCGTGGACAGCACGTATATCTCCACGGAGGAGCTAGCACTTACTTTTGGCGCCACGTTTGCCGAGCCCATGAGGGAGAGTGCACAATTTGCGGGCGTCGTCCGCAATGTGCTGAAATATAGAGTCCTGAAACGAGTGCAGCAAGAGATGACCAGAGAGGATTTGGAGAAGAAACGGCATCTCTTGGATCAGCTCGAGCGCAGCGAGTCAGAAGCGAAACGCATCGATGCATATCTAGCCGGTAGCACAACGCTAGCAAACCCACCGCGGCGCTCGATGTCGAATGCTTCTGTCAGGGCTTCCCAGGAGAGGAGGGAGGGGCAGCACGAAGAGACTGAATCTGTTGATTCTGACTTTCCACCTACCCATGGCGAGCCTCCATCATCGCCTCCTTCGGCTGCTCAAGGACAGCCGCACCAGAATCCTACATCGCCGATAACGCACAAGAAGTCTCCCAGCGGCAACTTTGTGACCAACAAGATATTTGGCAGCTTCAGACATGCCGTGAATGGCTTCGTGGATGTTGACCCGGAGAGGACAAGGCGGGATCAGATCGGGAAAACACGAGAAAGCCTGTCTCAGCTGGAACAGGCTCTAGAAGTGTCGGAGAAGGACGTACACGACGCGACTCAGGGAGTGATGCGAGACCTAAAGAGGTTCCAGAAGGAGAAAGAGGACGACCTCCAGAGATATATGGTGCGTATTTCCCAAGACCAATTGCTGGTGTCAGATGTAGGCATATGGTTTACCAAGCTAACTTTTATGATCTCCTAGGTTGCGTATGCGCGATGCCATATCGAATGGGCCCGGAAGAACCTAGAGACGTGGTCGGAGGCGATGGATGAGGTGGATAAGATTGTCACGAGATGAGCCGAAAAGCTCCCGGTTGTTCCATGAAGCTATCCAGCGCGGAATAATGGCTAGAGTGGGCACGAGGCTACCAGCGAGGCGGTGGGAAGCCTCGTTGCTGCCCTGTCGGCCTTGTTTAATCAGGACGGATGATGCAAGCGAACAAAATGACTGCATTACGCGTGGCTCACTAGTATAACAGCCCGAGCACATGATTGTATTCCCGAGCTGGGATGATTAATAGGACTCCCAAAGGGGGCCGGAAGGGTGGCTGTTTACTTTGGATTTGATGGTGAGGCGAAGGTTCGCATGATTCTGGCCGGCGGCTCGGCTCATAGACTCTCAAAAAGGGTGAATGAATTGTCCTTTCAGAAGACAGGACCTGCCAACCGAAAAACAACCTCTGTTTGGATGAGCGAGATGGTTTCTGGACCCATCCACCACCCCTCTTTGTGATTCCGCCATTCAGTCGTGGCTGCGACATTCGGAGTGCCATTTTATTACCGTCAAGCTCTTCACCGCAGTGACTGCCTCACCCAAGCCGTGCATTTTCTTAGCGCAGGCAAACCGCCAGCCAGTGAGGTAGTCTGGTACCCACTCGCGACCGACTCTGGCCCTCACATTCTGCGCGGGCGTCATTTTCAGACCCTCATCTTCGACACGTTCGTTATTTCGACAGTCAGCCTTCCGCCCTGTTGCTCCCTCTAGTCCATGGTCCTGGCCTAAGTCACGAACCTGGACCTCCTCACCACCTATCCCTCCGAGCACTCCCGCCTCGGGACATGCCCGCTTCCTCTCAAAAACACCCCAATCACCAAAACCAAAACCTCTCGCAATCCAAGGATGATTTAGGCAGGCACCTGCGCTCCGCTTCCCCTGCTGTTAAGAGGCCGGCGTCTGATATGGGGGCCCAGGATAGAGAGTCCTACAACAGTGACGTAGAAATGGGCGAGGGTCAAATACCAGGCTCTGGGTCCGGGTTCACTCCCGTCAACCCAGACACTGTGCCTGCAGGTTCTCAAGACACCTTAAAGGCAAAGCAGCAAGACACGGGCTCGAGACATCGCGACATATTAGCGACGAATCGACTGATTCACAACAGTGATCCTCGCGCTGTCCAACAAAGCGCCGCGGCTTCTTTGTCTGATAATAGTGGCAGTTCTACCACAGATTCCCTTTTCCCTAGCCCCTCTAACCGTTCTACCGCAGCCACGTCGCTGGACGCTGATGTCCCATCCACTGCTACGTCCATACCCTCCATCGACGACCAAATCGCACAAGTGACGGCCCTGTGGCAGAAAGAGCTGGAGGAAGGCCAAAAAGGTTACCTCATCTCTGCAAAATGGTTTCAGAAAGTCCAAGCCCGTGGCTCTCTTCCCGCTGACGTGGGAAAGATTGAAAAATCAGCGACAGAGGGTGAAATTGGACCCGTTGACAATTCGGACATTGCCATGGTGATTGACGAGGATGTCAAGTTGACGGATGAAGCTGGCGAGAAATATGTGCCCCTCCGGCCCGGCCTCACCCTCGATGAGGACTATCGAGTCTTTCCCCAGGAAGCATGGGACTTGATAATCTCATGGTACGGGCTCGCAAAAGACTCCCCTGTCATCACTAGATATGCACACGATTGGGGTGGTGCAGACGCAGCAATGCCGAACGTGACGTGGGAGCTGAATCCGCCACTGTTTTCATTCCTCAAGGTGCCTAGTGAGCACACCACACAGACTCAACGCGAGAAGGACCTCCCACCTCAACGTATGATTGCAAGCAAGAAGACACTGTGCAATGACTGGCTCAAGGAGGGCAAGAGGCTCCTGCACATCGACATGAACACCAAAGTCAGAGTGTGGAGGATCCTGGGAGGCCTGAAAAATGCCACCGCTTCGGGTGGTCTCACTCCCTCCGCTTCCAGAAGTGTCTCTCCAGCCCCTGGTACTGAAATTGTGGCCACCGCGGGAGATAAAATGCTTCTTGATGTCAACACCTTCATACATCTTCAAATAGGCGAGCACCGTGAGCTCCTCACCGAGATCAAGGACAACACTGCAAATCCTAATTACAATGGAAAGACGTTGACGTTGAGCCTTGTTGGTCTGGGCAGGAATGAGGAAGTGATCGTCCTCGAGGAACAAAAGTCTGGCAAGGACGAATGGCCAAGCGAAAGCTCCAAACTCAACCTGACCAAAGGCATTAAGAGCGCAGCTAAAAACCTCACACCTAGTGGCAGATCCAGCCCAGCTCCGGGAATGATGACTAGGGGACGGCAGAAACGGGATGGAAGGCCACGCGGCATCACTGGACTCAGCAACTTGGGAAATACATGCTACATGAATTCGGCTTTACAATGCATCCGCAGTGTTGAGGAGTTGACGCAGTTCTTCCTGCATGACCAATGGAAGCAGGACCTTAACGTGGACAACCCTCTTGGTCACCATGGCGAGATTGCAAAAGCATATGCCAACCTGCTGCACCAGATTTACGACGAGAACGCCTCTTCGACGAATCCAAGCAGATTCAAGGCCACAATCGGAAAATATGGGTCCAGCTTCTCCGGATATCAACAACAAGACTCTCAGGAGTTTCTGTTATTCCTTCTTGACGGCCTTCAGGAAGACTTGAACCGCATCCACAAGAAACCGTACATCGAAAAACCGGACTCTACGGATGAAATGGTGCACGATAGTGCGGCCCTTCAAGCATTCGCTCAGAAGAACTGGGAAATCTATAAGGCACGAAATGACTCTGTCGTTACAGATCTTTTTGCGGGAATGTACAAATCGACCTTGACCTGCCCGGTCTGTAACAAAGTCAGCATTATTTTTGACCCTTTCAACAATTTAACTCTGCAACTGCCCATTGAGAACAACTGGCAGAAAGAGATCCTGTACTTTCCGCTCCACAAACGACCAGTTCGGATCGACGTAGACATTGACAAACATTCAACCATCAAAGCCTTGAAGGAATTTGTGGCTTTGAGGACACATGCCGATGTGGAACGACTGCTTGTTGCCGAGTCTTACAAGAACAAGATTTACAAAATTTTTGATAACAACGTCGTCATCTCAGAAGCAAACATCCAAACTAGCGACATCATCTGCATGTACGAACTGGAATCCGTCCCGACCAATTACAATCCAAACAAGGCGCGGAAATTCAGCTTGTACATGACCAAATCTGATGCAGACGATGAAATGGTTGAAGCAGACAGCCCTGAGGCAGACCGGCTCCTAGTACCAATGTATAACCGGCTTGTCAAGAATCCTTCTGCGCGGGTGTCCTCAAAACCCTTCTTTGGCCAACCTACGTACCTTGTGCTGAGTCGCGAAGACAGGTCCACCTACGACGGTGTGATGAAGAAAATTCTGGGAAATATTACGGGGATGACAACAAAGAGGATACATGACGAAGAGGATAGCCCCTCAGACGATGGGCTGGGGACACCAGAAGGCTCCGACACCATGGTGATGACCGATGACATGTCCAGTTCTGGCTCGGGTCTTCCAACTGCCACCTCTGTGCAGGGTGAAGATGGCCTCGTAGATGTGTCCATGCGAGATGCTAGTCAAGCTCCTGAGCTCAGGCCCCAGCCCACCGAGGCTGGTCTGCAGAAATTACTGCTGTCAAAGTCGCCAGTTCCCCGCCGATTCCAGCAACTTTTCGATGTTCAGGTCACTTCTACTGGGGAGGGCATCCCTACGGGCTGGAATCAAATCTCTGAGACTGGAGAATATGAGTCTATCAAAAATCGAATTCCTAAGCCAGTATCTCGGTCGATGAAGCCGGCTGGTGGTCTTGGTCTTTCGAATGGCGAGAGTGGTTCTACAGAGAGTGAGGATGAGCTTGCGGACATCGAGACTGATGACACTCCTATGGACAGCAACGAGTCCGGGTCGGAGGCCAGTCCGGTCTTTCCCTCTGGACCCGACTCGGAATCCGAGCTTCAAGAACCCCAAGAGATCCTGCCCAGTCGGAACAAGAAAGCGCACAAGTACGGCAAAAATAAGAACAGAGGCAAATTCTCGGCCAGACGCACACAACACCGTCGATCACCTTTACCACCTCCTCAGCCGTTGCCCAAAGCCCAGACCGGAGATCTTATCCGACCAGGCGAAGCCATCATCCTTGACTGGAGCCAAGACGGCTATGATGCATTATTTGGTGGCAGTGAGGACGGTAGCGAGGGTTATCGCGGGCTTCCGACATGGAAGAGCGTGGGCCTTTTGCCTGATCCGGAAACTGCGGCAAAACGTGAGCAGCGAAACAGCCGCAAAAAGCATGGAATCACATTAGTAGACTGTCTGAACGAATTTGGCAAATCCGAAACCCTGTCTGAACAGAATGCCTGGTATTGTCCTCGATGCAAAGAGCACCGCCGAGCCGATAAAATGTTTGAGTTATGGAAAGCGCCCGACATCCTTGTTATGCACCTGAAGCGGTTCAGTTCTAACAGAAACTTCCGCGACAAGCTTGAAGTGAGGGTTGATTATCCCATAGAAGGGCTTGATCTTTCAGAAATGGTGAGAGACCAGCAAGACGGCAAGAGCTTGATCTATGACTTGATCGCGGTTGATAACCATTACGGTGGCTTGGGAGGCGGGCATTACACGGCGTACGCGAAGAACTTTTACAACAACAGCTGGTACGAATACAATGGTGAGTTACTCAAATTCCATGTTCCCGGATCCGCTGCTGACCGGTCTAGACTCTCATGTCTCATCAAAGACGGACCCAAGATCGGTCGTGACCAGTGCCGCGTACCTCCTGTTCTACCGTCGACGGTCGGATCACCCTTTAGGTGGACCCAGGCTTCAGGAACTGCTACAAGAATCCAATTCCAACACCAACGATGCCGCAGCCGACTCTGAGCTGCCACAAGACTCACGTGATTCTTCTCCGATGACGGGGGAAGGTCGGCGTCTCGGCGACTCCTCCCACAATGGGTCGTCGAGCGCTTTTCCAGTCGGTCACGGTCACCGCGTGGGAGCGGGACCGGGTGGCTCGGCGCTGGGAGAAGGAAGTCAGCAGAGTCGAGGTCTGTTAGCCGGAACAGAAAGTCCACCGAGCTTGATGCTACCAACAGCAGCCAGTAGTGGCGGCGAATACGAGCGGCCTCCAGGCTATGATGACGCTGCGGCGGAGGCTGACATCGACGAAGGGGTCAGCATGGATTACCAGTGGTCACGGCCCACATGGGATTTTGCACGTTTAGAGACCTCGACACAGCGGGCGCCGGCCAATTCCGAAGAGGAGGGCATGTTTGGCGACAAGGGCAGTTCCAATGACAGCACGCGCGTCGAAGGTAACCATGGCAGCCCAGCACCAAGCTTCACAGATTTAGAGGACAACGGTTCGATCCATCACGACCCAAATGACAACGATCTCCCTCTGTACAGCAGTGAAGCTGGGCCTGTCATGCACCATGAAGACTTTGCACACCCTCGTGGCGCTAGAGAGAGCGCCCCTCCTCCTGACGAGATCGCGTCTGGACGTGGGATGTCAATGCCGGTGAATATGAGCCTACAGGATGACAACGATGATGTCGACGATCCGCCGGTCATGGAGTTGCAGGCAGACCCGGCGAACAATAACGAGTTGAGGTTCAATCCTGCAACTTGATATTGAGAGCTGAGAGACGGCTAAATTCTTTGGGGGTCCATGGGTATTGGCGTTGTGGTTGAGATGATTCATTGACTGGGCAGAAGCTCGTTCCATGTCGATACATAGGCTGCTTTTGAATGGGCTCGGCAGTCAGTCGGCATCAAAAGAACAGGCCAAAAGGGAGCCGCATGGAAAAGGCATGGGATAATCAGGGGGGCATTTGCGGCTCCCCTCGAAAATGAGGTCTATCAAACCATTATCAAAGTGCGAACAAGGCGTGGGACAAAGTGGTTGCAGATGGTGTGCAGCAAGATTTTGCAGAAATAGAATACAAACCTGCACAATGATGAAGTGAGATGAACAAGACAAAGATGGTGGGGAAGACGGCGCAGGTGAGAAGGCCGGCGAGGCTGAAGGTGTTTCAATGTTTGATCTGGTGGAAGGCCAGACAGACATCGGCAACTAACTTGAATTACTAGAGCCGACGCGATGAGGTTGGGAGATGGCCGCAGACTCTTTATACGGAAGACCATCTCACTATATCAAAACTTATCGGATGTTCGCTCCCTCTGATTGCCATCGTCGTACCTACCTATTCCGTGGCTGTCTGCCTACGTGGTCTCCCAAACCTGAACTGACTCACCCGCAGGTGAGCAGTTGCTGAGATGCCTGACACACAATGCCCTCCTCGCTACCATCCAGTTGCTTGCCCTCTGCCGTGTACAAAACAATCCATCTCACGCTCTGGTTCAGCATTCAGTAATGACTTGAGTTGCATTCCAAACCTGCGAGCCGACAAGCCCCCAAACCTAGCCTCAGAAGTACGCAGTCTGTCCACCAGCGGGAACATGCGATGAGTGCCCGAGCCATCTCAGCCTCTACCTTCCAGACATGGCAGCGACTTAGATTCTATACGAGAAAGGAACACTCCTGCCCTCGAAGATGGGCGCAGCCTTCCCCTACCTTTGCGATTGTAGGCAAATTTTGCAAGAGAAGGCCTTGTATGATGAGTGGATCAGGCAGAGAAGAAGTCCTTCGAATTTGCTGCGTCCGCATTGAACGGCAATGGATTGAAAGAGTGCGGCGGTCGTCGGTCGAAACGGATCCTCGCCGTCCTTTACCTTCACATCGCCAGACTATGTGGTATTGCTGCAGGTAGTTTGAATTTATGGGAACATACATCACTCATCAGTTGCCAGAGGGTTATGCTGTTCTGTCAAAAGCTGATGGAAGGTATTAAGTTTACAAATTCATCAGCAAGTTACAGATAGAGGAGACACACCCTCCACCGTGAAGACCAGAGGTCAGCCAAGTGTCACCACGTAAACTCAAGAATGTCCTTGTCGAGCCCCGTTAACAGTGTTTGAAGTACCCTCGTTCACCACAAGCCTGGAGTTTTACAGACCTCAAGTGGGATTATTCCGGCCAAGCACTGAATTGACATCTCCAAAATGCAGTTCTGATCTTGTCCAGCCAGCAGGAAACCTATGTACAAGGCTTCCATGCACCCCAGGTATGTCTGTCCCACTGGTGGCTGCTGTTCCCAGAAATGAGCCCCACAGTGTGTTGTGTGGTTCCTATTCATGGGCGACATATCTGCTTTCTCGCTACTGAGAACGGTGACCTGGAAATGGCAACGGGAACAGCGAGTCATCGTGTGACAGTGTTGAACCCTCTCTGCCCAAATGACTTCTCGCAGCCCTGAAGTCTCTACAAATGGAAGGCAAGTGGAGAACCTCCGCATTTTTCTGCAACCAACGGGTGGATTTGCCCCAGATTTCCCCGACCCTTTTGTCCAACTGTCCCTTGGATATCCACCCGTGCACAGCGGAGGGAACCAGCTTCTGGTGAGAAATGCCCGTACCAAGTACGCAAGGCTTGTCTGGCGTCTCCACTAACAGACTATGATCGATACAGATCCTGACAAATGTCGCCTGCGGTACGCCACCGAAAACTCACTAAACCCCAACCATCCTATACCAGCGCACCTTTCATGCTCTCTTACCTTGGCCGTCCTTGGTCACAACTCGATCACCACAAGATGACTCGACCTCGTGTTGCTCTACCGCACACCCGTGGGACCATCTCAATCGAGGCATGTGGAGTGTGGAGTGGAAGGTATGGAGAAAAGTTGGGGCTGTCGCAGTCTGCTCAGTAAGTATATAACTTGTCTCCTCTTCTATACTCGTGAGACCCTGGAAGTGGCCTGTGCCCTTCTTAAGTGTGATCTTGCTGTAAATGCCTTGCCGCTGCTAAAGCGCCTGGTCACCTTGAACTTCACCCTTTCCTCCAGAAATCGAAATTGCAATAGTAGACAAGATGGGGCTCGGTGTCTTGGAAGGTTGGTACTTGTCATTACATTTTCCCTGTCGTTGGAGGCACTGCTCGACGCTGATACTTCCTCGACACAGATACCAGACTTCCGCATGTGCCGGGTACCGTACTCTTGAACGACGAAGCTGCCCATGCAGAAGCTCAGACGGCGAACCTCAAGCATGGGACCGGCAAGAACTCCCATATCGTGCTTTCTCCGCAACCAAGCGATGATCCGAATGATCCACTCAACTGGTCTCTTTTGAAGAAAGAGGCTATCATTTGGATTCTCTGCTTCGGCGCGATGTTAAACGCGGCAACGAATGTGCGCTTCCCGTTGCAGTGGTGATGTATATGTCTGCTTATTATTGATAGGGCCCTTTCTTGAACGCTTCATACTTTGCCATTGCCCAGGAAATCAACACTGATCTTACGACTACAGTCATGGTATCAGGCTACAACATTCTCGCGGCCGGTTGCGCTGGTCCTTTCGTCTGCGCATTTAGCCGTAGGTATGGCAAACGGCCTGTATTCATTGTGTCAACTCTCTTCTGCATCATCGGAACCGCAATCGGCGAAGCGAAAATAAGTTACAATTACCTCCTCGCGGCTCGAATTGTGCAGGGTTTCTCGACCAGCGCCTTTGAGTCCCTGATAGTCGCGGCCGTGGGAGATCTCTACTGCGTGCACCAGCGAGGGCTACGAATCTCGACCATCAACTTCATCCTGAACTCAGCGTCTAGTTTGGCTTCGATCATCTGCGGTCAAGTCTTCAACGACCTGGGTCTTCTCTGGCTTTTTCACCTTTTCCAGATATTCCTGGTTGTTCAGTTCGTCCTCATGTTCCTCTTCGTCCCGGAGACAACATATCGTCGCGAATCGATGTACGACACCGACATCGTCAGAGAAGAGACATTCGATCAGATCGAAAAAGCCCATGAAGAGCACCGTGAGCACGCTATTGGCGTCAAAGAGCTGAACGAATCCTCTGCAGGCTCCTCGCGCTACCCCCCAAAAAAGACATTTGTCCAGGAACTCAAGCTCTATAATGGCATCTTCTCCCACGACAATATTCTCAAGTGGATCTTCGGTATGTTCCTGACCCTGCTCAACCCGGCTGGATGCTACTCCATCATTGTCTCGGGTCTCCTCTGTGCTTGGTATGTCGGCTCAGCTATCATCCTCGCGGGCATCTTTGCGGGCCCACCCTGGTTGTTTGATCCTGCCCAGATTGGCTATATTGGAGCTGGGCCCTTTATCGGTGGGATGATTGGGTCCATCATTGTGGCGCTGACCGGGGATCGGGTGGTGAAGTGGATGACCATTAAGAACAGAGGCACTTAGTAAGTCTCCTCTGCTCTTCGAAGGTGGATGACAGGGTATTCATTACTGACTGAAAATAGTGAACCTGAATTCCGACTCGTATTTATGCTTCCCTGCGCAGTGTTTTCCGCCTTTGGCATGTTCTTCTTCGGCTATACCATGGCCCATGGTTCAAATGCTGTTCTCTGCGCCTTCTGTCAAGGTCTGATGATGGTCGGTGTCCTGATTGGCGTATGGTCGACAATGTCCTATGGGCTGGACGCCTTCCGTAGCCAGAGCAATGAGATGTTCGTGATGAATATGTTCTTCAAGGTAATGGTTGTTCCTTGAAATGATGGGACAGATCGCTGACAGTTGCAATACAGAACTTCATGTTTTATGGCCTTTCCAATTTCGCCAACAACTGGGTCGCTGCTAAAGGTCCTGAGGAGATTGTAAGTTTTCCATCCTTTGGCTCAACATTGTACCGTCAGAACCATACAAGTGTCCGTATAGGGGCAATGTCTGGGTGTGCCGGCCCAATCAACCCTCCTTCTGCACCTGCTATTGGGACCGAAGAGATACAAGTGCTGATGTCTTCACAGATGTTCACGTTTGGCGGAACCACCTTGGCAATGTGCATTCTTGCCATCCCCGTGTATATATTTGGCAAGAGACTAAGGAGTTGGTGGACCAGACATGATCTCTTCATCTTCTTTGGCATGCAAGCCAGCGGACCAGAGAGTCACATGGGTTGAAACTAAGGGGAGGACGAGATTGCTTCAGACGACGTTAATGAGCTGAGTGCGTCACTTACAAAGATTGCACGACGTAATGAACAGCAAGCGAGGGGCATGTGTTGATGAGTACCAGATGCGTGCAATACTATAAGTTGTCCAAATGACATGCCAAATAGTCAGGTTTAATATGTCCGTCTGCTCATGGCAATTTACGATTGATCACATTTCCGAATTTGGAATCAACTTGTTCTTGCGAAGGTGCAACGCCTGGTCCTTCAGGACGGGAGATCTGTTCGATTGACAATGAAGAGCTGATTTGGCAGTTGTGCTTCCCATTTCACTCAGGTTCTGCTGGACCAGTGGAGAGCCTTTAGAAATGGGGATTGATCGACTACGTCATTTCAAAAGCTGCGGAACTGCCATAGCGCGGCTCCTACGACATGCAAGTCGTCCTGAGGCATTAATTCATCTTTTGTACTCGTATGTGGAACTTGTAGACGGCTATATGGAGCATCGGATCAGACAGGATGACAAGGCCGGGCACCCGGAGCAGAAATGCCAAGACGTATCACGTGCGCTCCCGAAAAGGGGAGCTTGAGAAAATGGTTGCGTGGTTGTTGCTCCCTCGGGACTGCGGCAACGATACCCCAAGCGAGCCTTTGACAGTTCTCCATTGGGGCCATTGGGGTCGACAGCAGTCCAGACGCCCGGCCTTGGTTGGTTGGTAGGTCCGCTTGCTCCAGAGCTCGTCTTCGAAACCTTTTCACAGTGCAGATCTCCTCGCAGAATATCTCGCCAGCTTCACTTTATCCCTCTCTTTCTTCCTCATTCCCAATCAAACCATCTTGTCGTCCCACTGTCCATCTTCCTCTTTCTTCCCTCACTTCTGCTCCCTGGGATCTACTTTCTTGTTCGCCTTGTAGTAAAACCATGTCTGTCGCCAGGCAAATGTTTGGACAAGTCCAGCGTCGAGCTTTCTCGGCGTCTGCTAGACAGGTTAGTTTTCTCTGTCACGGGTTCTCGCACACCGCACACCGCATCTTCTATCCTCTTGGGATGAGCTCGTCCAAGGCTAATGTTTTGATGCTTTGGGCAACAGTCCTCCAAAGTCGCAGTCCTCGGTGCCGCCGGTGGTATCGGACAGCCTCTGTCGCTGTTGATGAAGCTCAACCCCCGTGTCTCTCAATTAGCCCTCTACGATATCCGCCTGGGTCCAGGTCCGTTCTGTTCACGATCTTTGACAAAAACAAGAAAGAATATTGATCAAGACTGTGGAAATAAACAGGTGTCGCAGCCGATATCAGCCACATCAACACCAAGAGCACCGTCAAGGGCTACGACCCAACTCCCTCGGGTCTCCGAGAATGTCTGGAGGGAAGTGACGTTGTCCTCATTCCCGCCGGTGTCCCCAGAAAGCCTGGAATGACCCGTGATGGTAAGAAGATGGTTTCCAGACAATGAAGATGCCGATTCTGACGAGGTTGTAGATCTGTTCAACACCAATGCTAGCATCGTTCGGGACCTCGCAAAGGCTGCGGCTGATGCGGCTCCCAATGCCAACCTTCTGATCATCTCCAACCCTGTACGTGGACATAAAAAGACGCCTTTACCGCATTTCCATGAGATGGTGCTAACAACTGTTCAAAGGTCAACTCGACCGTTCCCATCTGCGCCGAGGTCTTCAAGAGCAAGGGTGTCTACAACCCCAAGCGTCTCTTTGGTGTCACCACTCTCGATATCGTCCGTGCCTCCCGATTCGTCTCCGAAATCAAGGGCACAGACCCTGCTAATGAGAACATCACCGTTGTTGGTGGACACTCGGGCGTCACCATTGTCCCCTTGATCTCGCAGTCCGGTCACTCCGACATCACCGGTGAGAAGCTTGACGCCTTGGTCAACCGAATTCAATTCGGTGGTGACGAGGTCGTCAAGGCCAAGGACGGTGCCGGTTCGGCTACTTTGTCGATGGCTATGGCCGGTGCCAGATTTGCCGAGAGCTTGCTCAAGGCCGCTCAAGGCGAGAAGGGCGTGGTGGAGTGCACCTTCGTCGACAGCCCCTTGTACAAGGACCAAGGCATTGATTTCTTCTCCTCCAGAGTTGAGCTTGGTCCCGACGGTGTTCAGAAGATCCACCCGGTCGGCCGCATCAACCAGTACGAGGAGAACCTGCTGGAGGCATGCTTGGGAGGTGAGTTCCACTGGAATGCAACCCTAACTCACGTGTGGCTGACCGAATTTCCAGACTTGAAGAAGAACATTCAGAAGGGTGTGGACTTTGTCAAGGCTAATCCATAGACAAATGGAGTGATCCCTGGGGCCTTTTTGGAGCTGGCATGTACAAACAACAGACCTCCAAAGTTCTTTGGAGCGTGGGGTTCTTGTGGAAGACGGACACACCGAGTTTCCAATTCATCGACTCTTCTAGTTGGATGTATCTTTGAGCGCTCTGCAAGACACTAATTAACCAACCCCTCCTTTCCCGCCGGTATTAGTGTTGCGACCCATGTTTCCCACCGTCTTTGCCTCTCGAGGCCTCCCGCAATCGTGGGCCCCGTACGCGATTCGAATGCACCGTGCCCTCTTCCCCGAAAGCCGCCAATGTACTCGATGCAAAAGTAGACAATCTTTGCCGAAGGGATGGATGGGTCCGAGACTCGGTGTCCAATCAGACAGGCCCAGTGTTGTGACAACCTTGGAAGTGTGCTGAGTTGACATTTTCTGACAGGTCTTGAACAAGCAAGCTCCGTGCTGGCAATGACATGGAAGTGGGCTCGAGGCCTTGAGATGGGTTAGAAGAGAGAGAGGGTGTCTGGCTGGAACTGGACGCCCTGGCACTCAATCAATCAGACGCATGGATGGCAAGGATGCGTGAATGGCACGGGCGCATGGGCGCATGGAACTCAGTCGAGGTCCTCTCTCTCTCTCTCTCTCTCTCTCTGGTGAACGTATTAATACCCCTCCCGGCCCTGCTGGATGGGCGACCTGCTCTTGCCAACCTTGCCCACGAGTCCATGACTTGTCCTGTTTGTTCTGCCTGGACCTGCCTGCCTTGTCCCCTCACTGTCAAATCCCTCACTTTTCACCTTTGGACACCCAATCTACTGCTACTGCTTCTAACAGAGCCCCTGTTTTGTTGGCGCCCGCCCACCCGGAACAAAAGACACCAAGCCAAGCCTGTCACTTGGGTTCAGCTGAGATTTGAATTTCGGGGGCAGCGATCATCACCACCCTGACTCGACTCTCACAGACAACGTTTTTCACATGTCCCTCGTCCGTCCATCGAGGGTGTGACATCTCATCCCGAGTTGCGTTGTCATCGTGGACCGAGTCGCCCAGTTGTCTGAGCCAAACTGTTGAATCATCGCCCTCTCTAGCCTCTCGTCCATTGATCAATCAATCTCGCAGAAACAGATCCCCACCGATCCAGCATCCCCCACAATTACGCTCCGCCCCCAGCATTCTTAGCATCTGGAACTAAACTACATGTTCGCTAACCAGCCCGGAAACCTCGCCAAACAACTATAAAGTCCACTGACGACCAACTCAACTCAGGTGGCACGGGATCGAGTCGCGAGTTCATGTCCTAAGTCATCAAGGAAGGCTCATCTAGATATGGCAACATTTCCCACCATGTCCCGTACCGTCGACTTCGATGGCGACCAGGAGATGGCCGAGCCCGCCGCCGTCGCTGCACGAGCCAACCGATCCGATTTTGACTGGAGAGCACGGCGTCTAGCTAATCTTTCGGGTGAAGAGCGACACACTGTCGAGATGGATATAGCCACTACAGGTGGAAGAACATACCTCGAAGAAACCCCTTGGAAAAGACCGGCTCCCTTACCCAATCCTCTGTTAGATTTACCGCCGATTGCCCCCGGTAATCCATATTTCTTTCATGAACAAATGGCCGTGCCTATAGACAGGCTTGGGCAGCCTGAAAGACAAACACTTCCGCCTTTGAGCTCTCTGGGGTTCAATTGGAACAGGTGGCAGGCAGAGCAGTTTGTTGTCCAACGGAGAAGAGCCAATGCGTTACCTCCTCCTGAACAACACATTATTCCAGAGCAGCTTGAAGACGCTTATGCTGCTGATGATTTTGCGCTTGATGCCTATGCACCCCAACGCTCGACACTACCCACCGAGTGTGTTGTTTGCTTTGAGGAGCACCAAGCCGGGGAGCTGGTTATCTTACACTATTGCCAGTGTGCCTATTGCCTACCCTGTCTCAACCAGGCCTTCCGAATAGCCTGCAGGAATCGAGGATCTTTCCCTCCTACGTGCCACGGCATCCCTCTCCGCATATCTTCTCTGGGCAGCGTGCTTGATCATGATGTAGTGGCACGCTACAAACAGATTGAAGCCGAGTTTGGCGCGCATCGTCCATTCTATTGCGCTGCGCAAAGGTGCTCGGCGTTCATTCCAGAAAAGGACCGTTCCGCCGAGCAACAGGTGGCGGTCTGTCCTCAATGTCACAAATTGACATGCACGTCTTGCGAACGGGTCCAGGGCGATCATCCCAGTTGGGCTACCGAGGTGGAGGAGCGTGTGTGTCCGGCGCCTGAGGAAGGAGTTACCAAATTATATGAGCTGAGGGACGAACACCAATGGAGACAGTGTCCTACTTGTGGGATCATGGTGGAGAAGACTGATGGCTGTGACCACATGGACTGTGTCTGCGGCATCGAGTTCTGCTACGTCTGTGGCACCCTTTTCGATGAAAGCAGTCGTTGTGGGTGCAACGATGAGGAATATTATACCGACGAGGAGGAGGAGGAGGACACTGCCATTGATGAACCACTACCTTCCCTGCGATGGCCTTTTCCTGCGATTCCTCCTACTAGAGCTCCTCCTATACCTCTTGAATGGGTTCTCATGTCTGCACGAGGGCGACCTTATATTTGAGTATGCTGAGACGACTTGTTAGATGCTGGAACATTCAGGCATCTTTCTCGGCCTCTGGGCCTTTTTTTGTCTTTCAAATGAGGGCAGGACCGTCACCACAGCCAGGCTCTCAGGTTATTAGAAACCTGCCCAGTATGCGGAGACGAGGCGCACAAGTGCCCGTGGTTGGTGGACAGGGCGAGTCATGACAGCGAGGGATTCTGGAGAGGCTTGTGCTTCTCCTCCAGAAGACCACCGGAATGGTTGTCCACCAACCCCCTAGTCATTGCCCTCTATGGGTACTGTCACAGCTACCCCCGAAGCGGCGTCGCTATGAACTTTTTGTGAGAGAGCGAGCGAGCGAGCGGATGAGGGCGGGATATTGGAGATGCCCAGGAACAGCTTTACGGTTTATGACATGACATGACAGGACACGAAACATGATGCAATACAATGAATATAACGCAACGCAACGCAACATCTTTGGGCAGGGAGGAAGGGAGCAAGGACGGAAGGAAGGAAGGACAGGAGGAACCTGTCCTCGGTTGGCGGTGGGGAGCAAGCGGACCAAGGGCAAGGAAGGAAAAGGAGGCGAATAGGTATTTAGTCAAATGAGTGTTTTATTCACGAATTTTGAACGATGGAAAATCACTAGGGAAGAATGAAGAATGAAGAATATGGAAATGGACGATGGGAAATTTACCTTGGAATACCCATGTACCTATGTAAGGTATTCATGATATGAACAAGTCAATAGACATTGAAGACTGGACATTTCCTTGATACCTCGTCGACAGTACTCGGTTCTTGTAGACCCTGTCCTTTTTTTTTCTTTTTTAATATTCATCAGCACGACCTTTTTAGACAATTCCCCTTTGTTCTGACCAGTTATTCCGGGTCCGCAATCTTGAGAATGCTCTTCCCCAAATTCTCGCCACGGAGCATGCCCAAAAACCCTTCTGGCGCGTGGTCCATGCCCACGGTGATGTGGTCGACCGACTTGAAGCTGCCGTCCTGGATCCACTGGGTGACTTTCTCGTCGCGCTCGGCGCGCCACGCCGCGATGTTCGGGTCGAAGACCAGAAACCCCTGCCAGCGCAGACGCTTGCGCACGACCGAGGCGTAGTTCTTGACGCCGTACGGCGTCGTCTCGCGCGCGTTGTTGTACGTCGAGATGGAGCCGCAGGCGACGATACGGCCAAAGTTCTTCATGTTGGCCAGCGCCACGTCGAGCAGTTCCCCGCCCACGTTGTCGTAGTAGATGTCGATGCCGTCGGGGGCGAGCCTCTTGACGGCGTCGGCGATGGACTCTTTCTTGTAGTTGAACCCGGAGGTGAAGTGTAGGTCGTTGAGGATGTAGGACAGTTTGCGGTCGTCGCCGACGGAGCCGATGACCTGGTTTTTGTTTCTCGTTAGGTCTCACCTCTGGGGAGATTTCTCTCTCTCTCTCTCTCTCTCGGGAAAAAGGTGGAAGAATCGAGGTTGGGTAGAGAATAGAGCCAGCAGGAGGAACATACATGTAGACCTTCTCGGACGGCAATCTGTCCCACCATCTGGCCCACGGCGCCCGCGGCGGCAGAAACCAGAATCACGTCCCCTTTCTTGGGCTGCCCGATCTCGTGCAGCGACCCGTAGGCCGTCATGCCCGTCATGCCTAACAGGCCCAGGTACGCGGTCAGGGGCACGCCTTCTTTCGGCTCGATGATCTCGGTGGTGGCGACGGCCGACTCTTCCTTTCTCGAGTACGACTCGGTGCCGGAGGCGAGCAACATGACGATGGCGCCCGGTTGGATCTTGGGGTTGTCGCTCTTCAGCACTTTGCCGATGACACTGACGCTGATGACGGGCTCGCCCGTGTTCATGGCCCCCACGTACGATTGAATGCTCGGGTCTCGCATTCGGCCGCGTTGGCTGGGGTCGTATGCCGCATAGTAGTTTTTGGTGGTGAAGCCGCCCTTGGGTGGAGGTGCGGCTTCGTCGAATCCAATGTCCTCGACTGTCAGGTCTTTACCTGGGACGGGCCAGCCATTGGGGATGGCCTTTATTGTGTTGTGTCAGTGCTCTACACCTATCTCAACGATGGGAGAATGTAATGTCACTCACTTTGTAGATGAATGCCTTGTTCTCAACCATGTTGATGTATGTGGAAGAAGAGAAGAGAGCGGAGGAGGAATAGGACCTGGAAAAAGAGGTGGTAGTAAACCGGGCTTTTGTATGCTGTTCACCTATTCGTATGAAATTTCCTATCGTCTTGAAGAAAATGGTCATGATAATGTATTAGTCTTATTTGTAGGACTGCCCCATCCATAAAGAGTATCAGTCAGTCCACAGATTCTGGGATTGGGGGGAGTTCTGGCTAATGGCATCAACTACAGCCAACCACAAGCATCGCCAGTACCTCAAGGTTACCAGATTGTGCCTCGGTATGTAGCTGCTTGTGGCATTGATTGTTAATACAAAGGGAGCTGGGCACTACTGAGACTGGGGGACACATAAGTAATCGGCAATTTGATAACCCCGTGAGTGCCCGGCCTGGTCGTCACAAGCAGCCAGTGACAGCTGGAGATTGTGAGAAGATGGATATGATGGGACATGATGTGGATGATTTGTTGAAGGGTAAAGGGTGACGGTGGACGGTATACCGAGAAGGACGAGAAAGTGAGAGACTCTTGGCTGCCGTGGGTGCGTGGGTGTGTACTCGGTACCTAGGTAGGCGCCTAGGTGCGAGTTCCAGCTAAATAGTTCATAGTCTAGCGCCCATATAAGCTCTGGTGGTCCCCAAGACGATCATGGACTGGCCGAGGACATAATATTTTATAGGTGGTGCTGGGTATCTAGGGCTTCCCTAGCACATTCTGAGTATTAGCACCGAAGAGAAGCAGTAACAACCCATGAAACTCAATATGATAACATCACTATTAATACTCGGCAATATCAAGAAGAATCTCCTACGTACGTATGAGATTATTGAGAATCAGTGTCTCTTCTCTCTCATCGTCTTTCTTCTACTATTATTTATCCATCATGTTACTTGGGTATTCCGCCACCTGGCCTTCATCCTCGTCCAACCGTCAAAGGCCGGTGGTTGCCTAGACTTGAATATGTCTACATTTCCCTCCTCGTTTCATGCCCAAATGTATCATTACGAGTAGGATTCGACTCGACTGGCCAACAACAAACCTGAGATTGGAGTTAACAGTTTCACTCTTGCTCTTAAGAAAACAGACAGAGAGTCAACCTCTCTCAACAAACGGTAGGCTCATTGTCGGTCTCCCAGACATCACTTGTTTCTTGTTTCATCTAATCCATCTTACCATCCCCCCTTTTTTTTCCCTCCTCATTTGTGCCACTTCTGCCCAAAGTCTTGCCATCTATTATTGGACCAGTGACTAGTCATTCTAGCAGATGTTTTTCTTGGTGCAAAATCGACTCTTCCTTTACTCAAGCCTTGTCACTGAAAGTTAATGCCAATGCACCACTGCACCAAGGCCTTGTCGTTATCGCCTTGTGTCATCCATCATCATTGTTCTGATACTTGGTACCCCATCCCTCCTCGCTTCGCCCTGCTGCGAACCTCAAAGCTCTCTTTGCCTTTTCCCTGACCGCTAAGGCTGCTTCGTGCCGCCCGCAACCGCCATCACCGCCTTACCTTTTTATCATCGTTACACCTCTTACTATAGCCACAAACCCTATCGCCATGGCTGCCTTGCCTTCCCAACACGACCTGCTTCAGCGCCTCCATGACTACCGTATCTTTGACGAAAACCGCCAGAGCGAGATCGACTTTTTGATCCAGAGCTGTATTAAACTCAACAACACGTGCTCCACCCTAGAGTCAGATCTAGAGGATGAGAGAGCTACCCGCCGCATGTGGAAGAAGCGTGCCGAAGACGCCGAAGCTGCCGTGGCTCGCAAGTATACTGTGGTCCTCGTCGACGGTGATGGCTTCATATTCCGCAAGGCCTTCTTTGATGCCCTGAACGCTTCCGGTGGCTCCATGGCGGCCAATGAGCTTTACAACCAAGTCATCAAGCACCTAAAGGCGGCGGATGCGCTTCTAGGCATTAATCCCGACAGTGATGTCCTTGTCAACATCTATGCAAATAAGCAAGGCCTGGCCCGAACCCTTGCGGCTGCCGAGTACCTTAACCACCCTTCCCAGATCGACACCTTCTTTTGCTCCTTTACCCAGAGCCGCAGCCTTTTCCAGTTTATTGATTGTGGTCCGGGGAAAGAGAGGGTCGATGCTAAGTTACGAGGTAATGCCGTGTCAATGTGCTTGTGTCATTAACTAATCCCTCTCGAGATACCTTCCGCTTCTACGCAAATAATGCTCAATGTCAACGCATCTACTTGGCATGTTCTCACGATAATGGCTACATCGCCGAATTCGACAAATATCGCCATGACCCCGTGGCCTCCAAGGTGGTCCTAGTCCATGGCGCACAAACCGCTGCCGCTGCCCGAGCCTACGGCACTTTACCTTTCAAGACGACAAGATTTGACAATGTTTTCGAGTCCTCGCCCTTAGAGATCATTCCCAAGTCCGAGCCGGTTTATGTCCCACCCACCCTCGAATCACTCAGCCTAGCTTCCTCCTCCACCGAAAATGGTAGCTCGGATCTGACCCCAGCTGTCAGTAGGTCGAGCCATTCGTCCAACCCGACCCCACAATCCTTGACAACCATGGGTACACTTCCGCTCAATACCAGTATCAGAACCCCATCTCAACCTCAGTTGTCCACACCACCAACCGAGGTAGCGAGACCGAAACCTGCCCCTCCGGCCCATGTTGCAGCTGTTAATGGGGCCCACGAAGGCAAGGGCGGAATTCCAGTCAACCGCAACGGCCAAAGAATTGATCTAAAGATGAGAACTCCCACAGCATCGGAATTGGAAAAGTTTGAGGATCGTATCGCCATTCGGAAGCTCTGTAACGAGCATCATCTTCGAGACAACTGTGAATCGTACAGTTGTCGTTATGACCACGAACCCATCGACGCCGCCATGAGGAACACCTTACGCTATAAGGCGAGAAGCATTGCCTGTACTCAAGGATCCAAGTGTCGGCGAAGCGATTGTTTTTATGGCCACCAATGTCCGGTAAGTCATCTGGAGGGGTTCGTTGTGCTACCGTTGTGTCGTTTCAGTGTGCTGACGATCGAACAGTGGGGTAACAACAGCTGCGCAAATCCGAAATGCTCCTTTCTCAAAGCTGGTCTACACGACATCAGGGATCTGGAGATTGCCAAGGTCGTGGCATCTGTTTAAAACTGTTGAGCAGTGAGTCGAAGCCACGCAGAGGGATTTGAGGCTTGGAGAAAGGAGTTGTCGCAATGTAGTACCTCTCGTACTTCCTTTCTTATTTGATGGTTGAAGCAAGCGAGGCGAAAGCGAGATGCGAGTAGTTGATAGATAGCAGCATCTCTAGCAAATGTCTGCGTTGCTAATAACAAGTACTTCTTACAAATCCTGCCATCCCGGGAGCCAAAGTTTCCAGGGTCATTTCAACAGCTGGGCCGCCATCATGGGTGTTTGTACCAATTGAGGCGAATTTCTCGACAGTAGCGGTTTGCCTCGAGGCATCCAAGGCGAGTCCCGAAGGACTTTTGCATGGAATAGTGCAGCATGGTGCCCACTTGGTTGGAGGGATCTTTTGCTTTTTCCGGGGTTCTTTGTGTGAGTTTCTGCCGCGAGAAAGGCGAAAAGTAGGCCTGAAGCAGTTTAAGCGGCCAGCTTCCTCCACAGATCGGATGCACGGATGAAAAGCTTCCTCCCTGCTCGCCTGGGTCAGCTCATCCTTGTTGGCATTGGGCACCCGTGGACGTGTCCTGGGGAGGCCTGGGTAGTGGGTGCATATCCTCCACTCAGCGTCGACTGCGACTCCGCTACCCGCTGATCAGGAGACCACACAGAACCATCATCCATGCACGACTGCGCTGCTCTTCCACCTGGATTGCGATGCTTTTCTGCCCATGCAAGCCATGCAAGCCATGCCACCTACTTCCCGGCACGCTTGACACGACCATTTTGCTCGTCAGGCTGCTACTGCTGCTTGTCATTGACTAAAAAAACCTTGGATTAGCACCTGCCTGTCGGGCGAACAAATGGCATGGTTGGTCACAGACAACTGCGGCAGGCTGCAACGAGGCATCAAACAACAACCTCTTCCACTGAACTCGTGGCTCAAGGCCCTGGTTCGCGCGCTTGACATTCATCATCCATCATTCACTTGCTCAGCCGTCACAGATTTCTGCCTTTTCCCTCTTTTTGCCTTGTTTATCCCCTTGTTATCTCTCTTGGCTGACTTGAGAAAAGGCAGAAGCCAGATCTTCGTGCCTGTGACTCGATCTCTGCTGCTGCTGTCGTTTGCTCTGCCTCAGCCTCAATTCTGCCTGAGACAGCCTACTTTTTTTTTCATCTCTTATACCTTTTGTGAATCACCCCCTCACCCCCCTACATTCCTTCTACGCCTTGTGTATTGAGGCGCTGGCGGCTCATCTTCCCCGATCCACATCTCTTCGCTATTGACCTACCTACAGTGTTACACTTTACACCACTAGACCTCGACTTTCCAACCCCTCCCCACCTTTATTCCCCAGGCAAGATGGACCAAAACTCCGGTGTCACAGCAGAAACAAAGAAGGCAGAGTCTTCGGCCGAACGCCCCACCACCAGCAAGATTCCTGCACCAAAGACTGCCAAAGACAAGAAGAAATACAAGAAGCAAGTTGGACCGTCCAGCAAGGCCAAGTCAAAACGTGGTAGCAAGAAGAAGGAAATCGTAGAGACGGAAGATGAATCGTCAGACTCCGAGTCCTCCTCGGAAGCCTCGACCGATAGTGACGACTCGAGCGACTCAGGGAGCGACTCTTCGTCCTCTGTCGCGCTTTCCAAGAAGAAATCCAAAGTCAAGAAGCTGAAGGCTCAGGCAAAAGCCCTCGTCAAAGAACTGGAGAAGCAGAAGAAGAGATCCAAGAAAAAGATCACAACTGAAGACGAGGACTCATACAGCGAGGATGACTCTGAGGAAGAGATCATCAGACCTCGGTCAAGAGTTCGAGTCAAGCCGTCCAAGAGGGTGTCTAGGAAACACGACAGCCCAGATCGGGGGGAATGTGATGTTATTGAGATCCGTGAAGACCCCAAGTCTGCAAGATTACGCCAACTGAAATCCTCCTTGCGAAAGCTTGACTTTGACAATAATCCTCTTGCTCCTCCGTCAGCTGTGTTCGGGATGCCCCGAGCCCAGCTTAATCCAGAGCCGATCCCCCTCAGCAGTTATGACAAACCTCGAAGAAACCGGCGTAGAGAGGCCGTTCTCGAAGACGAAATCCTCCTCGAGGACCTCGAGGAAGTTAAGCCGAAGAAGCAGAAGAAGCCGAAACGCGCCTCCAAAGTGGCCTACAAACGAGTGGACCAACTTTGGGACCAATCGATCCACAACTTCAAGCTCACAGAGACTGTCAAAAATACCGGGGAGGCCATCTGGGACCAGTATATCTTCACTGTTCGTCGTCGGTTCGACTGGGAGCACAAATACCTGGCAACGGTTGTCGACATCAAATCCGAACCTCTCAAGCAATGCCTTCAACATGTCATGGCGGGCGTCAAGGGAATCAGCCTGGTAGAAGATACGCCGCACCTGGATCCCAATATGCTCTTCTTGTATCTAGAAGAGATGAGGGACTATATCAGGACCCTCGAGGACGACGCTGGAGGAAAGAAGCGCAAGGAGGCAAAGATTTCAAAGACCAAAGCCAAACATCTTCGAGTCATGGTCAAATACCTGGACAAAGATTTTGCCGAGACCAAGAAGAATCTGTACCCAATGCTGGATAATGGCATGATCACCTTTGACCTCCTCTGGGCCTTGTATAAGCCGAATGCCATTGTGTACACTTCGACTTACGGTGATCAGGAGGAACCGCGGGCTTTCAAGATCGATTTCACCACCAAAGAATCGCACTTCATGAGGGGCAGTTGGTACATCGTCGAAGGCCGATACCTCGAGTACGACGGCAAGAACTTTGGCATGGGCACCACTCACGCGGAAATCTCCTCCTTCCAAGGTGTGCGCAAGATAACCTCGCTGGATTGCTATCCACTTCAGTATCATAAACATGCGGAGAAGATGAGAACCCAGCTCATTGACCGAGGCAAGCATTTTGTGGCCCTGCAAGGTATGAATTATCGTCACCATAGGGGCATGGCATACACCAAACGCAAGAAGCAAGTGCTGAAGATCAACATTGACGGGCGTGTCATGGTCGATCCCGCCATCCATCGCCGAATCAATCCCAACTATCCAGCCAGCGTCATCAAGCCAAAGGACGATCCAGACGGAGGCATGCTCGACGACACCGATGAGAGCTACGGCTTTGACAGTGGTAGCGACATGGAGGCCAATAACCAGACCACTCCTTCCGATGAAACCATTCAGGTGCAGGAGACCAAGAGGTACAAAGTGGTCAGGACGCCAAATGGTGAAAATGTCATTGTGGAGGTCAACTCAAAGGAAGACATCGACTGGAGCCAGAACACGGAACCACTTGGGGACGACAAGCTATCCACCCACGAATTTACTGAGGAAGAATTGCTCATTGCCAGCCCTGTCGTTCTGGGTTTTGCTTTTGGCGAAAAGCTTTGGCTCGAGTTCACCGTCTCTGGCATTTCTGATGTCGTCTTCAACGACCAAGCCTTTGAGAGTCTCGTCCTTCCTGACAACCACAAGTCCATTGTCAAGGCTCTTGTCTCCAGTCACACTTTTCAAGCCCACAAGAGTATTGATGACATCATCTCTGGCAAAGGCCGTGGCTTGGTGGCTGTTCTCCACGGTCCTCCAGGCACCGGCAAGACACTTACTGCGGAAGGGATTGCGGATCTCCTCAAGTGTCCGTTGTACATGGTCAGTGCGGGCGACCTGGGCACCGAACCAACTAAGCTCGAAAAGGAACTCCAAAACATTCTGGATATTGCCCACAGTTGGGGAGCAATCCTGTTGCTGGACGAAGCCGATGTCTTTTTGGAACAACGTTCCATTCACGACATCCATCGCAATGCGCTTGTCAGCATCTTCCTTCGCCTTCTCGAATACTTCCAAGGCATTCTGTTCCTGACCACCAACCGCGTGGAGACGTTTGACGCTGCCTTTGTGTCACGAATCCATCTATCGCTGCGGTTCCAGAACCTTACGACCAAGGCGAAACGCACCGTATGGAAGCTCTTCATTGATCGGGTTAAGAACCAAGAAGGGATGCAAGTTGCGAATATCACCGAGCAAGATTACAACGACCTTGCGCGCCGTGAAGTCAATGGGCGCCAGATCAAGAACTTGGTGCGTGCTGCACAGGCTCTGGCTGTCCACGAAGAAGTGCCTTTGAGTATGGTGCATATCAGGCGCGTGATTGACGTGGCTGAGAGCTTTGAGATGGACCTCAAGGGTGGGACTGGATACACCGATGCCATGAGAAGTGAGTTTTGTCCACCAAAGTGCTAGTGTCTTACTGACTTTGATAGGCTATACTTGACATGCCACCCTTTTCGACTACTCTACGATAACCAAGAGTGCTACTGCTCAATCAGTAACCACCGCCTTTCCTCCCCACCCCGTCCAGACTGGCCACCAAGGGCACTGTCATGGGGTGATCGTATTGGGTATAGGCCAAGACCCCAACCAAACAGTCTCATTTCTTCGGCGCATGGTTTCGGTGGGTGAACGGGCTCGGTGGACAGAACTGCAAGATTTTGTTTTTAGCGATTTGTTTCATGCACGTATTTGACGATACCAGCCGTTTGTGTCAGTCCACGGACACTTTGTCGGGCTACGAGACATGGAGACAGGGTCAAACGAGAGGCTAGGTGGCATGATGGCATGAGTTACGAGGCAAGGCGTTTATGGGTATGGTTTGAGCAGGCGAGTCTTTTATTTTCCGGCACCGTTGACTGCATCATAGCCTGAGGGCTTCAGCCTATTGAGTATGCATAATCAGATGGGTATTCCGTTCACTTTGTCTGAACCGCGTTGTGTTTTCGTGGATGTGTCGATTTCTGCATGGTACATGTCCTCCTTCCGTTTGAGAGGCCGCTTTGCTTTTTGCTCAAGACTTTCGTCTGCAATGGTTGGACACGCAAGTCTATCCAGCCATGCAGGTGTCTCTCCCTTCTCTCCCCTCTATCCTTTCCTTCATCGCCCCCTTCGATTCGGCCGGCCTCTTTACTGAGCGAGATATCCACCATCCACCACGATGGACTGGCCGGTCATCCAGCTAGCGCCTTCACCGGCGAGGAAGACGGCAGCGCGGGCAATGTCCTCGGCCCTGCCTGTGCGGCCCCAGGGATGCAACATCTTCATCGTGGCGTCCATGCTGTCGCGGTCGTTCTTGGAGTACATGTTCTCGAGCAGGGCCGTGTCGGCAAAGCCCGGCTGGATGGCGTTGATGTGGATGCCGTCCTTTGCGTACTCGAGCCCAACCGCCCGCGTAAGCCCCAAAACCGCGCTTTTGCTCGCACAATACGGCGATGTGCCGGGCATCGCGATGCTCCCCATGATGCTAGAGATGTTGATGATCCAGCCGCGGTGCACGTCCGACGTCGTGGTCCCCAACGCACCGGCGGGCCGCGAGTGTCGCGGGTGCGGCTCCTGCGCGAGCATCTGCGTCACGGCGTACTTTGTCCCCAGCCATACGCCCTTGATGTTGACTTGGTACGTCAGGTCGAGCGCCGCGACGGGCGTCTCGTGGATCCGGGGGAACGCGCCGGAGTATTCTTTTGAGCCAGTTTCGGCCGAGATTCCTGGAGAGAGCCGCAATGGGGAGAGAGGTGAGGTTAATGCGTGGATGGACGAGGGATATTGAGCAGGCCAAACGAGTAAACGAGTTCAGGAGTTCAAGAGTGAAGAGTGGGAAGTGCAAAGGACGAGGGAAGAGGTAGGTAAGGACGCAGGCAGTCAACAACCACCCAACTACCCACCTACACAACAGAGAGAAAGAGAGAGGTTGAACACTCTCTTCTCGACCAAGTGAAGATGATGAGGGACGGAAGAGAAACTCACCAGCATTATTCACCATGATATCCAACCTGCCGTACCTCTGGACGGCAAAGGCAACAGCGGCCTTGACGCTCTCCTCGTTCGTGACATCACACTGGACGAAGCTGGCCCTGTCCTTTGAAGGTGCAGGCCACTTGGTGTTGACCAAGTCGACCGTCGGCGTCGTCAGGTCCGTATCCTTGAGCCTTCCCGCGATGGTCGGGGCCACGGGCGGCGTCGGTTTCAGGTCTGCAGACACGACGTACGCGCCTGCAGCGGCGTATGCGAGGGCCATGGCGCGTCCGAGACCCGACGAGGCGCCGGTGATCAGGGCGACTTTGTCTTCGAGGGAGGCGATGTTGCCGATAGGCGAGTCGCTGGCGGGGAAGACGTGTGGTGGGGGGTCCATGTTGAGTGGTGTTTATAGACAGAGATGGAAGGAGGTATACAATGGCAATCAGATGTGGTGGAAAGGGGTAGGTCTTTTGTCTCTTGACAAGAGATATACCTTAGATATAGATGTACTGGTATGTTAATGTTTATGTAGCTATGTAGCTATGTATGTATGGACATAAATACCTAGGTTAACCTGTGTATATGTAGCAAAAACCCAAACCTCCCCCATACGAGAGATTCCGAGAATGGCATCTGGACATGTACTGCCGAGCCATGAAAGGAGGGGCAACCAAGGCCTGCGAGTCAATTGTATGAGGAACTCCATGGTTGCTCTCTCACCACCTGCCTCGTATTGAAACAACTCGTACTCGGCCCCGAGTGAGTTGGGACAAGTACATACATACTACTACTTCCCCTCCTGGTCCCTCCTTTATTGAGGGCCTAGTCGCGTGCAATTCTCCTTTCGAGCGAGACGACGAGACAGCGAAATGACAAGCGGGTTAAGTGAGTGAGTGAGTGAGTGACGCGTGGAAGTCTGACTCGACTTCACTTAGTAGCCTCACGATCCTCCCTTCTTCGCTTCCCCCTCCTCTGGCCAGCCGCCTGGCTAGCCATCCACACGAGGAGAGGACATATTGCATCTCTGCGCTGTTTCTAAATACTGCGTTTCGGGCCGAGCGAGTACATACGCGTATGACGATGAGGGGGGAGCAGCCTTGGAATTGGGAAGCAGGAGTGGACAAGGCAACAAGGGAAGATGTCTCTTCGTGTTGGTCTTGAAAGTCCCCCACCGTTTTGCCGACTGCGGCCCGAGGCTCAGAAAGCTGCCTCTGCACGTCAGGGTCAGGGGCGGAGGAATTATATGGTTGAGCGCACTCGGAGGATATACGCCGCAGGCGCAGGCGGGTGACTGGAAGAAATACTCCAAAGAGGGAGAACCTGGCACCCCTCTGATATTTGCGGTCTTTTGCGGTCTTTTCCAGCCAGCCAGCCAGCCAGCCAACCAGTTTGTCTTTCTAAGCAGGCGAGTATCAACCATGGCCATGTGTATGATCATGAACAGAGGGAAGGCGAACCACAAAATCTTGACCTTCGTCATTTATCAACTTCCTTCAACACTATTACTTTTCCGGGTGAATCAGTATTCCTCAATAGGTCATAGGTCAAGTCACATTCCCCCAGGGTAGGCTTAATGCGATCGGGCTCCATTTCATTGACTGTCAAAAACTGTATGATTATGAATCTTTTTGCTTGGCCATTTCACGTCGAACAAGTCACTCCAAACCAAACCAGCACAACCCGCAACCCATCAGGTACCAGCCTGCCTGTCAGCGAGCGCCAACAAGAGGAAAAAAGAAGTCCTTTCGCCACGGATTTGGAAACATTGGATAAATGGTCGAATCAACATGCGCGGTGTAACCGTGGTATGGGATCTTGGCCGAATACGGTAGGGATACGGTATGTACAGTAGACTCCACCCTCTTCATTATTGACGTTGGCCTGCTCGGTAAGGGGTGTTTGATACAGAATAAATGCCTCTGTTGTGGATATTGAGGATGGAGCGAGGTCGAGGGTAAGGGGCGAGGTGGAGAGATGGATATGTATGTGTGTATAAAATATATATATGAGAAAAGGCCCTGCGACGTTGGTCCTCCCTTTTCAGAGACAAGCACATCGACACCCAAGACAACAGAATACATCTTTGACTTAAGTTCCCAAAAGAAAAAACAAAAAACAAAAATGCAGGACCAGAAACCAACCGCCCTCTTCAAAATCTACTCGTCGACCGCTTCTCAATGGGCCGGCGTCCCTCTCCTCGGCCTCGTCGAGAAGGGATACCCTGAAGGGAGCTATGAAGTCGACAACATTGATTTGAGTGAGTAACCTACTTTGTTCCCGGTCTTATATGTCTCGCACATGGCTCGCAACAGTGGCTGATGACGACGTTGGCAAACCAGTGAACGGCGGCAATTTCCACCCAGACTACGTCGCCATCAACCCCAACGGGACGATTCCCTCGCTGACCAGCCCGGTCCTGCCGGCGCCGTTGGTCGAGAGCGCCGATATCCTCGTCTACCTCGACGAGGGCCGTCCGGAGGGGATCACCCTGTCTCCCGGAAAGAAAGGGGGCGATGTCGATGTCGTCGACAAGGTCAAGGAGGTCATTGACCTGGTCCACTCGCCGCAGCTCAGCACAAACATCATCCTCCTCGACGCCCGCGACCGGGACGAACTCAAGGCAAAACAGGCCAGTCCGTTCCGCGACTTTCTCGCCGCCCGCCAGGCCGCGCTGGACGGGTACGCCGCCCAGTTCCCCGATAGCGACTTTTACCGGTCGCGCCGGGACATGAACCATGCCATTTATAGGCATTACTACCTCGACGGAGATGATCATCAAGACTTCTTCGACCAAAGCCGCGCCGACTACCGCGGTTTCGCCGCCGGGGTCGCCCAGCTCGACGCGACCCTCGTGCTGCCCTACGCCGCGGGCCCCGACCTGACACTCGCCGACCTCCACGTCGTGCCCTGGCTGGCGCACGCCATGTGGGGGGCCGGCAGCGAGCGCATCGACGACTTTGCGCCCCTCGAGGCGCTGGTGCGCAAGACGGTGCCGGAATTTTGCGTGGGGGGGAAGGTGAGGGCGTGGTGGGCGAATATGCTGCAGCGCGAGTCGGTGCGGAGGGTGTATCCGAGGCCACATTGAGTATCGAGTCAGGAGTCAGGGCTCGGAGGGGTTCGTCTCTGGTGGTAGGGTGGATATCTAGGTACCCAGGTGGGTATGTAAGTAGGCTGTGGTGAGGGAAATACCAAATACCAGGTCAGATGTCAAAGGCTACAAGCCAAAAGCTATTACTACTAGTGGTACTTTGCGTGTGCAGATCCTGAGGTACACGATCGTGATGTATCACAGATCTCTTCTGTGCCTCTCTCCCTCTCGCGCCCCATCCTCTCCCCATCCTCTCCCTCTTCTTTGTGTGAGTATATGTATCACGCATCCAAGACATTTCCGCCAAACTGGCCCGCAATGTTCCCCTTGGGCTGAAATTCACACACCAGGTAATAATCGCCGTGGGCCGTGGCACACTGGTTCGCCGACCACGAGCACCCGATCTTGGTCGTGGCCTTCCACACCAGCTGCGTGAAGTGGTACTGGCCCGAGTGGTCCGTCGCCCACGAGTAGTAGTCGCGCACCTCGCCGTACCACCAGTCCAGACCCTTTTTCAGCCACAGCGTGAAGTTGGGGACGGTGCTGGGAGGGGTCAGGTAGAACGAGTAGATGTTTTCGCCGTAGGGGTTGTTGGGCTTGTTCTCCTCCCGATTTCCACCCGAAGGGGTGGGGGTGGGGAGGAAGGAGGTTAGTAAAGGATATGATGGGATGGGACGGGATAGGATGGGATAGGTTAAGGGGGTAAGAGGTTTCAAGAAAGAGTCTTTGACGGGCATGTTATGTAGGTAGATGTATGTATCTACCCATGTAGGTATATGAGAGAGATAGGGAGTGTGCGTGTAGCTGAACATAAACCGCCAAAGCCAGCCAACCAAAAGGAGATGGGAAGAAACATACCGTATGCACCGGACTACACCTCGTCGCCGCCGTCTTGGCCGCCTGCGCAAGTGCATTGTCCCACGTCACGGCCGGCGCAGAGTGCAAGGCCCGATAGGCATTGACCCGGGCCAGGACCGTGTTTTTAAACGTCGCGTCGGTCGGTGGAGGCGGCACCGCCCGCTTCTCGAGAGGTGGCCCTTGGACCATTGCGTGCTCGTGCTCGTGCTCGTGCCCCGAAAACGGAGACGCCATGGTCGATATGTTCGACATGGTCGACGACAGAAAGAGGAGGAAGAAGAGGAGTAGAGGAGTAGATGCTGTGGGACACCGCATGGTGAATGCCGTGACTGTCACTGTCGGTGCTCGCTGTGATGTTGGGTCAGGCTTTGTGAGGAACTATAATGATCGCGAAAGAACAGAGCGATGCTGAGGGAGAGACAGAGGTAGAAGGGGAGTTTCGAAACCAGAGAAAGAGAGTGAGCTCTCCTGGGGAAGTGATATGTCAGCTCAGCGACCTAATAACCATTCCTTCAGCTTCGATTCCGCCTTCAGCGATACGAAGGACAGCATCGAACTGAATAGCTGCCTGGTGGTTGGTTCAAGACATCTCTCTCTCTGTGGAAGGCTGAATACGAGACTGAACCTGTCATCTGAGCTCGTACGAGGGACCTTTACGAGAAATATGCCCCAACGAACCCCAGCTTTGACAATTCGTTTCGTGTTTTTCAGGCTGGACAAGCCTTGGGATGGTGGTGCAAGTGATGGGGATGGGCATGGCCATGTATTGTAGGTAGTTGTGTCACTCGAGATCAATCCATCTGTGCAGCAGCGAATGATGGATGCAGTGGTGTGGTCCGAGCTGAACCTGACAGGGACAGGGAAAAGCAAACAAGCCATGTGAGTGAGTGAGTGAGTTAATTAACTTCGAGGCTGAGGTTGAGGCTGGAAAGGCGGATACGAGTCGGCGACGGTAAGTCGTGCACCGACTCTTCGTGTCACAGTCGAGCTCGTATTCCATTTCTTGGGAGAGAGACAGGCCCTAAGCAACAAGAAAATTCCAGCAGTGGTGATTCCTTTACCTTGGCTTGCAGACGTTGGGAGTTGTTGACAAGGATGTACATCCCCCAGCTTCGAATTACAGACGGATCCTGGATATTATCAAGAGACGAATTCAACAGCTATGCGCCGTTTGGGCGAAGCAATCACCTCATGACCAACAAAAGAAAAGTACAACAGAGATCTCGGCAAGGTTAGAATTCCAACGGCGCATGCGCATATACAAAACATGCATCTCCCCCATATATAAACCAACTTGATCGCCTTTGAGATGACATGCAAGATTCGCTGTACAAGTCGTAGTCCTCGTAGCCTCTCTGCACGCGATGGACAATAGGCAGAATGAGGTCTCTCCAAATACCACTGACACGCATATCGCTTCAGGGTAGGTTATAGATAAAAAATGTCACGTAGAGACTGGCGCCGACACCTTGCTCTTCTCAGCAAGTCGGAATGCTTGCTCCAGTTCATCGTCACTGTCATCAGATAGTTCGTCCAGCATGCGGTCAATGAGGGCTCCCTTGTCAAAGGGTGGTGCTGTGGAACCAGCGTCGGAAAACACCACTTTTTTCGGTGAGGTGACCGACGTTTGACTAAATTGTGTTCGTAGTGGTGAGGTCTGCGACGAGAATACCTGTGCAGAGCGGAGGGAAGAATCTTGCGAAGCATGGGAAGGTGGGTTGTATCCCGAGTTGTTGGGGCTGGCCATGAAAAGGAGGGTTTCTACCGCGTCTGCTTCCATCGCAGCATTCTGGCTTGGGGTTCGCTGATTAGTGTGCGGCCTCGACGAATGCAAGTTTCCAGTCTGCACGTGGATTCCGTTAGCGCTCTGAATTCCCGCATTTGGAGTCGGACGCCGGCGAGAACTGGGAATAATATCGACTGGAGGAGCAAGGGCGCGACGCGACGATACTGGAGGACTGCCAACCATGTTCACGAGCCCGCGGCTTTCAAGAGCCACAGTGCTGTCGGACGATTCGCTCTCGCTTGATTCGCACTGGTATTTTCTGGACATGGCAGTTCTGGGCGAAAGCATCTGTTGATCGTGTAGATTTTGAAACCCAGACACGGTTGACCGTGGTGATTGGGATGCTAAAGATTCCACTTCATCCAACGACCGCGATTGCCAGCCGTTCTGGACTTTGACCATGGCATATTTCAGTCTGGTGCGCAACTGCTGTGAGAGCTGGATTCTCGTCAGATCACCAGAACTATGGAGGCGGAAATGGATAAACTTACTTCGAGGACATTGCCCTTTGTTTGGTTTGAAGTTGCGCTCGATGCATGAGAAGGACCAACACCGTTAGGTCTGGGGACACCCTCCTCCGCCACATCCACACTCGATCTCTTGACTTCACCACTCGCGGTTCGCTTGATACCCGAGGTATGTGGTGGAGGACTCTGGGAGGTTGAGTTGGTCTTTTCCTGTTGACCTTGTTCAACCCCAGTGTGCTCCGCGTTCAACCTTTCCTCCTGTTGTGAAAGAGTCTCTGTCGCTTGCGATCCCCCATGGCTCGAGAGGGCTGACGAAATGGGTGACACTTCGTCGTGATCTACTGACGGATTATCCACGCTGGTAGATGTGTTACTAGTAGACAGAGTGAGGTCTTTCGGTTGGGAGGACTGGGTATCGCTCGAGTCTCCAGAGGGCGGAGCGGGACGGACAGCCTCTGGCGGTAAGGGTGCAGGTGTCAGTTCAGGTGGATCCGGCATGGCTGAAGCATCATGCGCCGTGGCATGCTGCATATTCGACTCGGTCATCCGGCGTGGAGCGGGCACGCTTTGTAGATATAGTAGGTCGCGGGTAGAGACGGATGGGCGGATCGCAAAGACGCTCGCATATGAGGAGAGGAAGATGGCAACCAGGAGAAAGAGTAAGAAAAGGAACGACGAGACAACGAAGAGCCGTCGCGTGTTTTGCAATGGTCGTGACTCGTGTGGTAGTTTGGTGGAGTTCGAAACCCTCGCAGGCTGGTTTGAGATGGTGGGGCGAGGACCTGATTGCGTTGCAACGCGCGTCTGGGCCACTGCCGACGCGTTCTTGTTCGGTAGATCCCTTGGTAGAGGTTTTGTTCGAGGTGAGGCGGGATGAGGCAGCGCGCATCAATAGTGGTAGGTGATGGCGATAGAGACAATAAATGGCAAAGAGTCAAGTGCTCACTCTGGCCATTGTCGCCGTGTGGTGTGAGGGCAGGACGGCGACAACGGTTGACAGAGTTTTGCTGCTCGTGGCATTTGCATCGGCCGTTGGCACGCGCTATGCTGCTTTGACTCCATTTTCCCTGCAGGGTCTCGTCATATTATGCCTTGGAGTCCCTTGACCGTCGGTGCCGCTTCCTTTCGTTCTCACTCGCCCATCATTGGCATCTTCCAATGGCCTGGTGACCCCCGTAGCATTTATCCTCTTCGGGGCCCATGAACTCCACCACCACCACCCAACATTCTATTGCTATCCTTCTTGCCTTCACATCATATACATACATGGATGGCTCAGTGGAGAAAAAAGGGTATCATGTTTCACGTCGCATGTATCAATCATAACATCTAATCGACCAGATATAGACATCATCGCCTTGATCGTTTTCCTCCTCCGCCACTCCCTTCGTTCGTCTTTCGCTTCCGACCCTCTCGTCGCCAATACTCGTCTCGCTCTTTCTTCTCCCGCTCTTCCTTCTTCTCCATGTTCTCGGCAACCTTCTTGCGATAGATCGCCCGTCTCTCCTCCTGCTTCTTCGCCCTCTTCTCGGCCTTTTCGTTCCGCAACGTCTGCAGCTTGTGCATGAGATCACGCGCCTTCTTCTCCTCTCCACCCAGCACAACTGCTCGTTTCTGGAGGTAGGTTGGTGCTTTGCGTGCCTTTTGTTGTGTGATTTGCGACTTGAATGGGAGGTCCGCAGCCAGAGTCCGGGGCACCCGCAGCGGGTTGAAATGCCGAGTTGGTCGTTCAATCTTGTGGTATGCTGAATCCTTCACGAGTGGAGTTGGTATTCCCATTGCTGCTCGCACGGCGCCCGTCAAACGCATCGCCTGCCATTCACTGGACCCATCATCGACACCTTGTCCTTCCCCAGCAGCTGCATTGCCTGTAGGAGGTGCATCTAGGAGATTGGTGACTGGGTTGTAAAACCGATGTGGCTTGACGGGATACCATGCTCGCAAGAAGACAATATCAGACATGAGAATCTTGTCCTCGAACGTCGCTCGAAAATGCCCTTCCGGCTTACTAAGTGCCCGCTTGATCTGCCCCCGAATCCCAGAAACAGTGCGGATGCTGGCTCCCTCAAATTTCGCAATCTCGAGAGATGAGTTGAACATATCGCGAATAAAGGCCGTGTTGCGGAAGATCTTGTATGGATGCCCGGTTAACTTTAGCTTCTTGACGATCTCGGTGGTCTCATCGACGTTCAGCACCACTCCGGTGGCCGCTATTCTGAACCCGGGATTCGCGTTTGAAAAAGATTGCACGCAGCAAAACCCAGTGTTCGGGGCAACAAGTGGTCCGTAGAAGGTGCCAAAGCAGTGCATATGCTCCGGGGTATATTTCAGCATTCGATTGCGAGTCCGCGAGTCAGATATCGAATACAGCGGCAATGTCTGAAATCGCCGCCAGCCGAGCGAGAAGATGAGCGGATCGTTCGTCTTGAGAATCTTCTTGTGCCACCGATGTCGCTTGATGCGAACTTGCACAAATCCAAATCGATCCTCGGTCGGCGCCAGTCCACCGATTATGACAGGAAGTTTCGGATTGAACGACCGCACGAATTCGTAGGGCACTTTGTCCAACACTATCCGCGCATAGGTGCCGGCTTTGAATCCCTCGGCTCTAGCTCGCGACACGGGGTCAAGGCTATCAAACTCTGCGCGGTTGATGTCGAGTTGTTTCTGGAGCATCGCTTTTTGCGCGTCGTACCATTCATCCTCGCCAAACTCTTGCTCTGTCGCTTCGATATCCTTCTTTGCAGCATTAGCAAACCCTTCTCGGTCTTCTTCCTCGAAGCGTAACTTCAGTTCTTCTTTGCGTTTGGCGTTCTGAGCTCGCTCCTCCTCCAGGGTTAGCTCGGCTGTAGCTTCAGGATCTTCGTCCGCTGCTGCCTCTAGATCTTCGAATTCGCCGTCTCCTTCATCAGACTCGTCGTCTTCAGACACCTCAGCGTCATCGCCTTCGTTTTCTGAATCTGCATTGGCTCCAGTGGCATTTGAAACTTTGGTGAAGCGGGGCTTGAGTGACTGGATTTGCTCCTCATCTTCCCATTTCTCAGCTAACGCGTCATAGTCGTACCTGGGCGTTTGTCGGTCCTCGAGGGTAGTCTCCTGATCAGTTTTTGCTTTCTTGAAGAAGTTGTCGTCCTCATCATCCTCGCCGGCGGCCATGTGCTCGTCCGCGTTTTGCCCTGACCATTTCGAGATTACCTGCGAGGGGGATAGTGTGAGGTCGTACATTAATCTGGAGAGGTCGGCAGCTCGGAAAGCAGCCTTGTTGGCGTGCAACTTTCGGGCACTTTCAACAAGATTCTCTTTCCAACGTAGACCGCCATCGTCCTCATCCTCGTCCTCGTCTTCTTCACCGTCTTCAGAGCCCTCAAGCTCATCGGCGGAGAGATCGACGCTACCATCCTCGTCGCCAGAAACGGAGCCCATGTCGGAGTCGCTCTCGGCAAAAGCAACATCGTCCTCGCCCTCACGCTCGGCGGACTCATCTGCTGCGACGAAGCCTGGTCGACCTGTATGCCCGGGGAAGTCGTTGGTCTCTTCATCCATTTCGCTATCGTCCTCTCCGCTGACAAAGCCCTCGTCTTCATCTTCTTCCACATCTTTGGTGAAATCACTCTTGTCACCAAACGCACGTATTCCCCTTTTCGTCTTTCGGCCAGTGTCGTTTTCTGCAGCCTCATCTGCCGTGAGCTGTCGACTGCCCTGAAAAAGCCGAACACCTCTGTCTGCCTGTCCAAGTAACTTCCGCTCCGATTGTAGACTCATCATGAGCTGTTCACCGAGTCCCCTCTCCTCTGCATCTTCTGCATCCCGGTCGAAAGTGTTCGTCTTCACGTCTATGTAGACGGCATCTTTGTCCACCAAAACACCACCCACGTCAGACATGGGTGCGAAAAGGACCTTTTGTTTCTCGCCCAGCTTCCTTCGGTGGGCCTTGCCTGTCGCTTTGGCGATGGCCTGGTCGAGGAAGGGTGTCGGGCAGGGGTCGGGCAGGGCTTCGATTTCTCTGACCGTCAAGTCTCCCACGCCCGGGACGTGGACCCGCGCACCCTCCGCTGGAAAGTTTGTGCCTCGGAGATAGCCGTAGAGGGCCACTTGTCTGTCGCATTTCTCGTTCTCTTCAATCTCCGTGGGCGGCGTCACGTCCAGGAACCTGTCTGCAAGGCAGTATGGGTGGCTGTTCCTCCATATCAGGGGTCTCGGATTCTTCATGACGGAGAGAAACCTCGACAGATTGTGGACCTCGCGGTCCGGGTACCGTCCGTTGATCACGCCAGAGAGATAGAACAGTTTTGCCCCGTGGTACAGCTCGGACCAGAACCGGTGTTTTAGCCTCTTCTTCGCCGCGCGCAGCGTGCTCTGCTTCTTGAACAGGTCCAGGTGTGTGAGGATGCCAAAGACGTTGCCCGGCATGCCCGAGACGCTCAGGGCGTTGAGGAACTCCATCGTCTCCATCTCGAACCCGTAGTTGCCGTCGATCATAAGGAGGACGATGTCGGCGATCTTGGCGACGTCAATCATGGCGGCGAGGGAGTCGGAGGGACATTCGAGGAAGGTGAGACGTCGTCGCTTCGAGGTCACCACGGTCAGAGGGCCGGTCGGGTGTGATAGTGTCTGTTTTGCGTATCGCCGGATCAGGCTTTTAATGAGGGTCGTCTTCCCAACGCCGGGGGCCCCGACGACAGCGACGACGATAGGAGGCGCTTCTTCGGGTATGCGGTCGACCTGGGGCACATGGAGGCGCTTCTCCTTGATGTCGCTCGACCGCACGGCCTGCTTGGCCAGTCGCCCTGGTCTGGCGACGGCGAAGGCCTTGACGTTCTTTTCGCCCTTTTTCGGTTGTTTCTTCTCTTTCGACGGCCTATGCGGCCTATTTGATTGTGTCTCCATGGTGGTGATTTCTCCGGCCCGGCCTTCACCACCTCTCCGCCGCCGACTTCGTGGGGGAATATGAAAAGATTGTCAATCGGTGCAGCAGCGCAGACGCTGGGAGAAATAAAATTTCCCGCCAGTGCCACACAGACTGCGGAGCTGGAAATTTCGTCCGAGGTTTAACCGGTGGAGAAAATTAATCCGTCATGGAGAAACTGAGTCGCCGAGTCTGGACAGAAGAAACTTGTCTCAGCTTCCCAGACCCTTAGCGCGGCGCCTACGGCGTTTAGCTCAACGCTAAACCTTTTCCTCCGGAAAAGGCCTTCGCCAGAAGGGTCTGGGAGCTAATACGTGAAAACACCCTAGTCTCGCGTTCGCGTTAGTGTAGAGACACTAAAACCCATCGCGTTCGTACATTATCGTCGATCCTAGTAATAACGCTATAGAATTACAGTATAAAATGTATATATAACTTATTCCTTTTAATTAGGGCTATTAGACGCACTTTTTAGAATTTTAAAGTGACGCTACGTTATATAACTATCCTATATAGTATGCTTTTTTCGATCGATCTATAAGCCTTTAAATCGTGATAGATATACTAGAAAAGGTCTAGCTATATTAGTAACGGTACTAATATATCGAGAAATAGTATATAACTAGCCCTACTAAGATTCGTACAGCCCCGAAGAGTATCTAGTAATATATAATCGATTTTCGGTCGTTCCTATAGGTTCCGTATAAGACTTTTAAGTCGTCCTAGATTCCGCTTCTTCTCTACCTCCCTAAGATTATAATACTAATACTAGAATTACGTAAACGGTTTAGCGTATTTACGGATATAAACCTTAGACTTATTAAATATCGGCGCTTTACTCGCTACTTAAGTATAATTAAGATATTATTCTATATACTCTAACTAGTACTAGTAAAAGTCTCATTAGATAAATATATCTAATCTTCTATCCCGGTAGCTAGATACTTTATATTATCCCTCTTACCCGACTTAGAAAAGAATAAGTGTAGAAGGTTATAGTACTCGATAACCTTAATAGGTTTCTACTCTACGATAAAATAAACACTACACCGAGTAGGTCCTAACTCCGCGAGGCTCTCATTATAAAGTCTTATATATATCGTAGGTAGATTTCATCGATTAAATAGTTATTTTATAGATCTACTAACGGTAGATCTATAAAATAATAGAGTTATAAACGTTATACTAATATAATCGTCTTAATCTTTACTAGTCCGGAGATCGCTATCTCGCCTCTATTTAATGAAGTTATTCTAAAGAGCCCTACTATTATAGACCGCCTATATCTCGTCGTTATAGATAAACTTCATTATATTATCGGTTAGGGAGAAAGCTTTCGACTAGCGTATCGATCCCTCTATATTCTCCGGAATCGTATTCTCCGATACGTCCTATAGTTTAGTACTTTAGCGATACTACGGCTAAGTATCCTTATTAAGTACATTTAATAGGGGGGATTTAGTAGGGATACTTACGTTATCTATTAGTATCTAAATCGACCTAATATATACTACGACCTCCGGAAGATGTAATTCCCCGAACGTAAGATAAAGGATCTACTGTGAGGGTTTGGAAAGAGTTCTGTAACTAGCTAGCTAACCTAGTAATAAGGAGGATAAATCTAAGGAGAGAGAAGGAGGAATAATGTCCCCTCCTTCTCTCCTTATATCGTACGCTCCTCCGTAAGGGATACTTAATGTCTTCCCCTTTCTCCCTTATCCTTCCTCTTTCGTATACGCCTTACGTTTCCCTTACCTTCTATCTCTCTTCCTTACCTTCCCTTACGTACGGTGTCTCAGCTTACTAGGATTCGGTATCCCTTATACGGTACGTACCTCGTCTAATTAGGAAGCTACCCTTTTACCTGTATAATGTATAGGTAAATTTAGCTAATTAGGAGGTAGCGTTAGTCCTATCGTTAGTCTTAGCGCTGGTTCGTTAGAACCGAGCCTCCTTCTAGGTTTAACCCATCACAACACCCCCCCCTTCTCCTTCGGTACTAGCCCGGAGGGCCTCGTATGCATCTAACGCGGCGGAGTCTTATAGTGCATCGGCTAGTTCCTATGTTAGCTTAGCGTACCTAGTCCATTTCACTAGGTATTACTGCCGAGAACCTCTTCCTCTTCGTACGACCCTATCTTTTAGGATCGCTTCTACTTCGTATTCTTCGTCGTTTCTAACTATTACGGGCGTAGGCTGACTATCGTCCGTTCTTTACGAGTTAAGAGGGTCTATTAATGCCGTACGGAGGAGGTCTAAGTAGAAGACATTATGAATACCCGATGGGGTATTTAGACGGTAGCTGTGAGAACCTATTACCTCCGTAACGGTATACTTCGCGTTCTTCTAGTCCAGTTTCTTACTCGTACGCGTCGTCCGTACGTTCCTTAAGTTTAGCCATACCTTATCGCCGACTCGGAACTACGGCGCTTACTATCGTGATCGGTTCGTTCTCTCTTCCTATTCTTATTACGCGATAACTATTGAAGATTACGCTTAGTTCCTCGCTTCTCGGAGTCGTTATACGATAAGGTCTACGTATTATATAGGCCCTCGAGGAGTCTCCGTTATACGGAGGGGCTCCTATAGTTAAAGCGGTTTAATGTGGTATCCGTATAGGAGGAAGAAGGGGCTTACTCCTATCGAGTATACGTCGCGATTATTAATAGCTAGTTCTACCATAGGTAGGAGTTCCGCCTAATCGTCCTATTTTCCATTTATAAACGTACGAAGGTACGTTTCAACCGTTTAGTTCATTCGCTTAGTAGAGCCGTCTATCTCCGGGTGGTAGGCCGTCGATAGTCGTCGTACGATATTCAGGAGTTAATAGACCCTTTTCTATAGTACACTTACGAACTAAGGGCTACGATCTAAGATAATAGCTGATGGTAGTCCGTATTAACGATAGAATGTCCGTAGGAAGATCCTCGCCACGTCCCTTAAGTCGATCGTACGTAATGGTTCCAGTAAGACTCCTTTTCCTAGTCGGTCTATAATAACTATGAGGTTTATATAGCCCTAGCTCTCTAGGAGTTCTATAATGAAATCGACTGATACTTCTCTCTATAGTCGCTCGGGGATCGGGAGAGGCTTAAGGAATCCCTACTTTCGTTCCTTCTAGGCCTTTATTCGTCCGTATACATCGTAGTTCCGTACGAACCTTCGAATGTCTTATAGTATATTTAGCTAGAAGAACTATCTTACTATCATTACTACCGTACCTTCCCGGCTAGGATAGCCTATAATTCTTAAGTCGTAGACCTATTAGATGATCGCCGTACGGAGAGCCTCTAATTTAGGCACCTAGCGTCGACCTCGGAATAGTAGCTACCCTTCCTTATTAAGGGAGCATTCTAAGATCGATACCTTTAGGCCTAGGCCGGAGGGGAACGTACGGGCTCCTCTTCGTATAGACTTAGTAGCCTCCTAGTAGGTGTTACGAGATGCTTTACACGTGAGGTGTTCTTAGCAAACCCGAGGTGGTTTACTTGGTGAAATAGTAGTAGGCGATGTAGTAGAGACGAAACCAAGAGTATAGTGTACGGCACTATACGTAAAGCACTTAACCGAGAGGAACTCGATTATTTGTGAACGAGGTTGACTACGCTTCCTGAAGAAGCAGACCTAGCTAGCTATATACTCTAGGTAGGTTTCCTATCTAGGTAAGTCTAGGCGTTGTAGTGTTGTAGCTATTGTAGGACCTTAGCGTGTAACAGTGCTCTACGTATAACAGCGTATTGCCCTTTTTAGTTGTCACGTGTCTAAGGCCAGCCTTACTAACGAGGCTACCTTTTTTCCCGCTTGACTTTCCCTGTCCCGCGTCCTCGGGTGGTCGCATGAAGGCCGGTTCGTAATACCTCCCCCTCCTTAGCCTGTTTATTATCCTCAACGTACTTAAGGTAGGTCATCGCCCACCCCCGTAGTTTTCCATTCCTTCTTCTTGTTCGTCATGGCTAACTATACAGGCCTTCAGAGTTCATAAGCCGAATCCGAAACCCTAAAATCTTCTAAACCTCTTACCCCGTGGCGGCAGCGTCAAAACGAGATTGCTAATTATATCGAATCGATCGAGGAAAACAAAGCGATGGTTACTTATTCTGAGTGTGTCGCTCATGGCGATGTTTATTTCTACTCTCGAGAGTAGAGTGTGAAGTGTACGGCGTGTTTACGGCACCGAAGAGAGTGTGACGGAACGTTTTCCGTTGAACAGGTGCGGAAAATCGGGGAGCAGAAGAAACAACTGTCTTCTAAGTCCCGGCTTAAACGCCGCGAAATTGCCCGGCTCCGGCGAACCCTAGTCGAGGCTAGGCGGTCCCTGGCCGAATTAGAGGTAGATCTTGTCGGTGTTGAGGAAGAGGACTCCGAGCTGCAAGAGTTAATTACAAAACTAGATGAACTCTCCAGTAATATGTTGAAGCGAGAGATATAGGCTTTAGGTGCTTTTAATAAGGTCCCTTCCGGTGAGGAGGTGGCCCTAGCCGAACCTGAATTCGTTTAGTAGGATGTACTATAGTCGGAGTCAATAGACTGGAGCGTAGTATTGAACTTTAGTGACACTAGGCTTGCCCCTACTTAGGAGAGCCTATAACCCACCGGCGACTACTCTCTCTTTTCGAGTTTTCTAATGGTATTTTCTTTTTAATTTAGGAGGTAAGTCTCCACTGTTTTCCTAAGTGTTTTCTTCACTTCCATATCCTAACCATTTAACTAGATATATGTCTTATTCGTCAGTAGATTAATCTACCGGATAGAAGTCTATAAGTTCTTCTATTTCATATAATAGTTCACCGGTTTCCCGATTAATGTCTACGGGTCCTAGTTTAGCGTTTAGGTTGTGATATAGTTCCAGTAATGATTTATGGAAAATAGGGTGAATCTCTAACGTTTTAGGTAGATCTAGTTTAAAAGTCACTAGTCCTAGCTTTCGTTTAATGCGATATAGTCCGATCTTAGTATGATCCAGTTTATCGCTTAGTCTTTTTATTCTGATGTTTTTTCGTCGTATATAGACCATCCCCCCCTCTTTAAGGTCTAGTCCCTTAGATCTTTTCTTATTTTCTCTTTTTATTGTTTTTTCTGCGATTTTCTGTAGTTCCTTTTTCATCATTTCATGTAGTTATTTCATCTTTTTTAACTATATTCTAGCTTCCTCTGATACCTTTTTCCTTTCTTCTAGTTTTCTGAATATATCGGGGTAGTATCCGTAATTTACGAAATATAATGAGATCCCTATGATGGCTGTACTGTTATTAAAAGCCATTTATACTGTTAGTAATAGCTATACCTAGTTATTTTATTTATAATTAACGTAGCATCGTAGATATTATTCTAATGTTTAGTTCGTCCTTTCTATCTATCCGTCCGTTTATAGATGGTAAGCTATTAACAGTTTTAGCTTTATTCCGAGTTAGTCGTTCAACGATTACTAAAACTGCGATGTAAAGAGTTTATCCCTATCCGAAATGACTTCTTCTAGTATTCCGTGTTCCGTAAATATCGTTCGTATGAATAAATATGTAAACTCTTTCGCCGTAGCCTTTTCTATAAATGGTATTATATAGGCGTATTTCGTTAGTCTATCGACTACTACCATTATACTGTCGTATTCCTTACCCGTAAGAGGCTCTCGGGATACCGGTAGTTTTATGATAAAGTCGACCGTAATTAAACTCCACGGTTTTTCTAGTGTCTGTAGTGTCATTAGAAGTCCGTATAGCTTATACCTTTCTTTCTTCGCTTTCTTATAGGTATCGCACTTATTAACATATTCTTCGACATCTCTTCTAAGTCCTTTCCAGTGGAAGTCTCTCGTTACGAGTTCAAGTATTTTTACGATTCTAGGGTGTCCTATAACTTAACTATCGTACCTCTCTCTCAGCACGTCTTATTTTTATTCGTCTATAAGCTTAATGTCCATAACTACGAGCGTTATATTCCCTCCGTACTGTAGTAAGTCTCCATTACTCCTAAGTAGGGTATCCGGCTCCGGTTAGACTATTCCCATGTAGTTAGGTCGGCGACTTAGTGCGTCTACTCTACCGTTTTCCGTTCCTTTAACATGATGTATTCTAAAGTCGTATCGTGCGAGTGTTTCCGCCTAGCGAACTTGTCGTCTGTTAAGTTCCTTAGTAGTTATCTAGTATATAAGGTTCTTATGGTCTATATATATCTACACTAGATACTTACCTCCTTCTAGGTAGACTCTCTACTAGCGAAGTACTTCGACGATCGCTAGTAGCTCTTTATCATAAATGTCGTAGTTTAACTCCGGTTAGGTCATTCGTCTCGAGTAGTAGGCTATAGGTCGTAATCGGCCTTAGTCGTCCTTCTACGTGAGGCAGGCCCCTATAGCTTCATCCGATACATCCGTTTCGAGGATTACTTCTTTTTCTGGGTCGAAGAGCGTAAGAATAGGAGCGGAGGTCATCCGTTCCTTAAGCTCTTTAAAGGCTATTTTACATTTTTCGTCCCATTTAAATTCTTATTCTTTCCTTATTAAGTTCGTTAGGGGTATCGTGATTTTTGAAAATCCTTCGATGAACCTCCTATAGTAGTTGATAAGTTCTAGGAACATTTATACTTCCTTAACGTTCTTTAGCGTCGGCCATTCATCGATAGCTTTAACCTTGTTAGGATTTAGCGTAAGTCCCTCCGTTAATACGATGTAGCCTAGAAAAGCTATTATATATACATAGAATTAGCATTTACTTAACTTAATAAGTAAATCCTTTTCCTTAAGTTTTTATAACACCTTTCGTATATATTATATATATTCTTCTTTCGTTTTGGAGAAAATGAGGATATCGTCGAGGTACGCGATAATAAATTCGTCTAAGTATTCTCTCAATGTATCGTTAATAAGTGCCTAGAATGTAGTAGGGACGTTAGTCAGTCCGAAGGGCATTACCTAATACTCGAATAATCCCCATCTAGTCCTAAACGCTGTTTTCCATTCTTCCCCTTCCTTTATTCGTATACGGTAGTAGGCGTCTCTAACATTAATTACCGTAAACTATTTTACTCCGAGTAATCGATCCTATAGTTCGTCGATTCTTAGTATTAGATAGCGGTTCTTCTTAGTGATTACATTAAGTTTTCTATAATCTATATAAGGTCGTAGTCCTCCGTCCTTTTTATTTACGAAGATAACTCCGTATGATATTAGCGACTCTAACGGTCGTATGAACTTCTTAACTAGATGCTTCTCGATATAATCTTTGAGAAAGTCTTCCTCTTTTTTAGACATCGGGATTAGTCCTCTATAATGTATTAGTGTTTTTCCTTCTTCGAATGGGATTTCGTAGTCCTATAGTTAATGTTTCGGTAAGGCTACCTCGCCTTATCTTTCTTTAGTGAGGATCTTAAAGTCTTTATATTCCGTTAGGAGCTCTTCTATAATAGTGCTAGCTAGTGTTCTCTCCATCGGTCGCACTAAAACTATTCTTTTTAGGGCCTTTAAGGATGATCGGTCCTCCCTTTTAACGATACTACTCTCCGTAAATGTTATTATCTTCGTCCTCTAGTTAATTATTAGGTTATGTCTTTAAAGCTAGTCCATCCCTAAGATCACGTCGTACCTTAGAATCGATGTAATGTCTAAAGTGATTCTTTCTCGATGTTATTCGATTATTAATGGGATTTCTTTTAATTCCGTAGTGATCTATTATGACAGTCGTCCGTCCGCCATCCTTAATGGGTATGGAAGCGTTTTCCGTACTTCGTAGTTTCTTACTCTTTCAGCTATGTCCGTACTTACATAACTTTAATTAACTCCTAAGTCGATCATAACTTATACTTAGATCCCTATAAGACTCGCCGTGAGGGTTATATAGTTATTCCCTAGTGTAGTCATCTCTCTTAACTCTAGAGGCTTTCTAATCCTTTAATTATTATTATAACTTCCCCGCCTCTTTAGGTCGTCACTTATAAGTTTTTTAGCTAATGTATATATCTCTCGTAAATCCATTAATATATCTCTTATCGGCATTCTTCTATAGCGTTAAAAACGTCTACTTCTATAATCGGGATAATGTTAAAGTCTAGGTCTACATTATAGGCGTACTAGTGCTCCTCTTCCGTTAAATAATTATCCGGATCTAGGCATGTGAATTCTTTTATAATAAAGTCTTCGTTAATTCTACTATCTATAATGTTTTCGATAATGTACTGCTAGTTTAGGTAGCCGTCTCCTTCGTCGCTACTGATAAACATTATGTAGATCTCTCTTTATTAGTAATGTAAGTACATTTCATTTTTCTAAGGGCATTCTTATTCTTCATAGATTACCTTTCCTTCTTATATTAGTATTATATACACCTCCCTTAGTATCGGTATACCTAGGTCCTTTAGGTCGACATTATAGTAGTGTAGATGTATATTTTCTTTTTCTTCGCACTCCTTATCATAGTAGTGGAGCCTTCTACAGTAATGATCCGGGTCTTCTCGCTCGTCGATAACCCTTATTCTACGTAGTGGTCCGGCTTTCGTCGGGACTAGTTCCTCGATTACTCCCCTTTATCTCTACAGTGCTTCTTATCGTACCCGTACTTTAGCGATCTTTTTCATCCTCCCTTCCGTAAGCCTGATCTTAATGGTGTCTAGCTGTATTAGTTAGTATACGTAGGTATCTTCTCTCTCGGGACACTCTCGATCCCAGCACTACGTTAGGTTGATTTTTCTAATCGTCGTTTAAGGTAGTCCGAAGGGGCTGTATATAACGTAATCGTATTCTCCGTTATATATACATCCTCCCTTACACTCTCCCGTTATCTAATAGTTTATAGCGATAATAACTTCGGCATCGTCGGCGTCCATTATGATGTATTATCGGTGATAGACGTCGTCATGTATAGTTAGTCTTTCTTCGGGTTCCTCGATGGTGAACCTTCCATCCCTGTAATCGTTACATAAACTGTAATTCAGTCGGCACCCCGTTGTAGAATCCTCAGCTTCAGCTTAGTTCCCTATTTTTGTGCTCGCGGCTCTGATATACGCGATCATCTTACATTCCTTACAGCTTTAATAGACATATACTAAGGAGGCGTGTCTTTCCCTCGGCTTCTCCTTAATCTCCGATGTCATCATATTAAGGCTTTATTACGATGGTGGTACGATTAGTATCAGACTAGTTAGCTAACTGGAGGGTGAACGTGTGTACTATGGGATCGGTATTGATAGATAACTAGTCTATAGATAGAGATGTCAACGCTTGAAGAGGCTTCAAGGTTGACAGATGCGACCCCTCTTACTATGTACATGCGGTAAGCCAGCTACTTGGCTGGTGGCCTAACTCCTTAGTTAGTGGCCTGAGCTGAGTGTCTAGTGTCACGTGGGTGTTCGTGACAGTTGCCCTTTTCCCCTAGGCAGTTCGCCCTCGAACTGGTAAGGTAGCCGAGCACACGGTAGCCTTACGCAGCCTTGTTAACTTAGCGCTAGTCCTAATGTGGAACTATCCGCATTTGGGCAATAATAGTATAATTTGCTATTGTTGCGTTGAATGAATGCCTTCGATTTAACTTAATTATGCTCTCAGCATTTCGTTCTCGTGCATTAATCGCTTAATGCATTCATTCTGTTGCCATTCAGCCTATTCAGCCCATTCAGTTCCTTTTCCCATTCATGGCACAATCGCATTGTGCCTAATAGGTAGGTGGTTTCTGGTCCTGTATATATCTGCGTCTCCGATTTCTGTTGAGGCCTTCCTTTCCTTTCCTTTCGATCTCTTTACCATTGCTTCATGCGTGATAGTCGCCTGCTTAACTCGTTCCTAAATCAAATAATTCTCTTGACTCAATCTTGTTGTAATGGCTCCTCGTCGGTCTCTCCCTAAAACTCCTACCCCTTTTAAGGGTGTGCGCCATGAGCGCGAGTTTCCATAGTGTTAGCGTTGTGTCCGAGCCCTGTAAGCATGCTCCTCTACCGCTTGCGGCGTACTTGAAGCATGTCCCGTTACTGACTTCTATACAGGGCTAACCCTAAGAACGACCCTACCGACGTTGTCGGTGATGGGTGTGAGGTGCCCGCTGGCACTAGTAAATGCTCCCGTTGCACTAAAGGTAACCACCCTTGCGTCCCGGTCCCCTCCCGTTTTTAGTCTGCTGTCGATAAGGTGTGCGCCGCTGCCATCCCTGTTAAAGAGGGCGAAGAGCCTGCTCTCTCCAGTATGTTCTCCCTATTTTCCCCAGCTGCTAGCCTACTTAGACCCTGCTGATCCCCTGCGTAGTAAACTAGATCCGTAAGAAGGCTGCTGAGCTCGGTAAGGCGTTCACTAGCTATAAGAAGGAGGTGACTAAGGCCTCTAAGGGCTTTAGTGTCTCGATACCCTCTAAGCCCAGCGCCGCTATAGGCAGTGGTGCTAACGTAGGCATTACTAACCTTATAGGTTAATAGATTGTTGAAGCTTTACGTACTTTAACCGCGGTACTGGCTCAAGCTGTAAGCATGCTTTTGACCTGCTTTTCTTAAGTCCCTTTTAGCCTAAGCTAATAGCCTACTTCTCGCAGTATAACATCACGCTTCCCCGCTGGTCGTGTCACGAACCGCCAAGCATAACCCACACGTGACAGCCCCTTATTATTTGAGTACCGCATGCTCACCGCCTGAGGGAAGCTTCCTTCCCTCATGCTTTAAGTTTCAGTTAAGATATACTATTAAGGAATACCTATACCTACCTGTACCCATCGCTACCCTCTGCCTATCTCCATAGGCCGTTCCTGACATTCTTAAAGCATCCCTCAAGATCGGTCGGAGGGAGCGACGTCCCGGCGCGTCGCACGCGGTACGATGGCGCCTAAGAGGGCGACCCGCTAGGAGCCTTATATAGAGGGAGGACCGTCATAACCTACTACGGGGAGCTCAACGGAACCTACAATGTAAAACGACCCTACCCCCGACGAAGAAGGGGATACAGACGACGACCGCGAATCGCAGCCGGGTCGCGTAACACCCGCAGTAGAAGAGTCAGATATAAACCCCGAGGCGGACTTAGAGCTATAGGCGCTCCTCCGGAAAAGAGCCCTACTAGTAGATACCCTTAAGAGGTAAAGATTAAGGCTCGAGATCGAAGCGATGGAAGTAGAGGTCGCAGGAGAAACTCCTACGGTATACGCGGAGGTAGAAGGCACCTCGCTACCGACTCGTAAGCGACCCCACCGTAATTCGTCCCTAGATAAAGATCGCGACGAACTATAAAGAGTAATACGTATAGTTAAGCTTAAACTCTTTGCGAGTAAGTCTATGCAGCAACTTCACGCCTTCGATAGTGGCTGGTAGACGATCTTCGAGTCGCTAGCGAGCGACGTAGTCCCGGACTGGCCGCAGCGCATCCGGACCGCAGTTAATTATCTCGAGGGCCGCGCCCTTAACGAATAGCGACGAGACCGGCGGGAAGGAAACCCCATCCCGCTGATATGGGACCTCTTTATCTCGTAGTATAAGGATATAATCGAAGACGCCGACGTCCGTAAGGGAGAAGCACTCGAAAAGCTGGGAACCCTTAAGTAGGCCGCATTACAATCGGTTAGAGACCTAGTGCATGAAATGATACTATTAGAGGATGAAGTCGGCCCTCTCACCGAGGACGAGAGAAAGGGCTAGGCACTATTCTACGCTCTAGCGCCCCGCCTGCGAGACGTAGTTCGGCGGGACCTTAAGACTATTACGTCGCGAGCCTAGGTCCTCGCCTCGGTATAGAGGCTCGAAATAGTAGTCTTAAAGGAAAGGTAAGCGGAGCGTACGCGGTTAGCGCGCTCTACGCCTACTAGTTTAGGTGGGTAAGCCTAGTCGATAACGCGCTAGACCCCTCGGCGATCAGCTTAGGAACCGTAGGCGAAGCGCGACCGAGAACCGTCTCCCCTCATGAAAAAGGCGAAGTATTAGGTAGGAGCCGTACCTAATACCTTTAGCGGGGAGTGCTACGCCTACGGCCAGCGAGGACATAAGGAAAAGGATTGTCTACGCCCTAAACCTGCGACCGCCGCCGCAGCGTAGGCGAAGCGTACGGGCGACGTAGGGAAGAATGAGGATAAGAAAAAGCTAAAAAAATAGGACCTAGCCTACTAGGCGCCGTAGCGGCGCTAGGTCTAGATCCGGCGAAATTCTTAAAGTCCTAGGAACTAGGCTGGGGAAATGACTAAGTACTAGTTATGGAGGTAGAAATCTATACCCCTATAGGAGCTTAGAAGGCCCGCGCGCTACTCGACAGCGGGGCGGAGAAGAGTTTCATATCCCACCTCCGGGCGGTAGAGTAGCGTCTACCTAGCGAAAGGGCAGAGAGAAGCGTACGAACCATAGGCGGATAACCGCTGGAAGTTTATGGTGAGCACTAGGTTAATACCTAGGTTAAGGACGCCCTTAGAACAGTTAAGATGAAGAAACACCGATACCTAGCGGTTAAGCTCGTAGAGTATAACCTTATCCTAGGCTATGACTGGCTAAAGGAGGTTAACCTAGACATTAACTGGGAATCGAGTACGTAGTACTATCGAGACGTACCCGAACCGTAGGTGTTAATGGTAGGCGTTAAGAGACTCTTAAAGGAGGCGAAGGATACTACTATTAGCCTCCTCTAGGTATAGCTAGCCCCCTTAGAGGGGTAAAGAGGCGTAACCGTTACGCTTACGGGACTTACATAAGAGCCCTAGTTACCGCCGTAGTTTACGAAGTTCGCTACGGTATTCGGAGACCCAGACGAAGACCCAGCTCCTTCTCGGACGAAGGTAAGGCACTTCATTCCACTTGAAGAGGGGCAGACAGCGCCCTACGGACCTATATACCCTTTAAGCGCGAAAGAACTGCGAGTCCTGCGCGAATACATCGAGACCGTAATGAGTCGAGGATGGATTCAGCCTAGCGAGTCCGGGGCAGGCGCTCTAATCCTATTCGTACCTAAGAAGGATAGTAGCCTACGACTCTACGTCGATTATCGTAGGTTAAACCGAGTAACTAAAAAGAATCGATACCCCTTACCTCTCATCCCTAAGATCCTGGATCGACTCGTCGGGGCTAGGGTATATACGAAGCTAGACCTAAAGGACGCTTATCATCGTATACCTATAGCGGAAGAAGACCGCTGGAAGACTGCGTTTCGCACGCGATACGGGCACTTCGAATATCTAGTTATACCCTTTAGATTAACGAACGCGCTAGCATCATTCTAAGCCTACATTAACGAGGCTCTTAAGGGTCTCTTAGACGAGGTCTATATCGCGTTTATAGATGATATCTTAATTTTCAGTCCGGATAAAGCCGTACATGAAGCGCATGTAAACCTCGTACTGGAACGCCTAAAGGAGCATAGGCTATACGCGAACTTATCGAAGTGTAAATTCTTCACTACGGAGGTAGATTTCCTAGGTTTCCGCGTAGGAACCGTAGGAGTATCGATAGACCCTAGTAGGGTATCCGCGATACAGGAGTAGCTAGTCCCTAAGACCTTTAGAGATATCTAAGTGTTCCTAGGGTTCGCTAACTTCTACCGAGGGTTTATCCATCGATATTCCGCGGTAGTGGCCCCCATCACGGATCTCTTAATAGGTATGAAGGTAGGGAAAAAGACTGGAACTCTTATATGGACCGAGGAAGCGGACGCTGCGTTCCGTACGCTGAAGGCGCGCTTCTCGGAGGCCCCTATACTAGCGCATTTCGATCCTGAGCGAAGGAATAGGGTCGAAACGGATGCCTTAGGCCAGGCGCTTAGAGGAGTACTGTCCTAAGCGTACGAGACGTAGGGGGGACGTACGCGATGGCACCCCGTAGCGTTCTACTCGCGGAAGATGACTCCCGCGGAGAAGAATTACACTACGGGGGATGCGGAAATGCTATCGATTATGTACGCATTTAAGATATGGAGACATTACCTTGAATCGCCTGCGGAAAGTACGATAGTCCTCACTGATTATGAGGCGCTTTAATGCTTTATGACTACTAAGGTCCTGAATCGACGGTAGATACGTTAGGTAGAGGTCCTGGCGGTATACGACTTCCTAATTCAGTAGAGGCGCGAAAAGGATAACCCCGCGGATGGGCTCTCCCGCCGTCCTGACTATATAGTAGAGGAAGAATAACCCGTAGTGAATGCTCTTACGGAGCTACTACGATTACGTATGCCCCTCGTAGAGGATGCGCCTAAGGGTCGTATAAGGCGCGGCGGCGAAGTCATCGTTAGCGTTCTTACCCGAGCGGAGACTCGGAGGCGATTAGGTCCTGAGGAGAGTGTATATAATGTTATAATACTACCTACTCCTAAGGTGGAGGAAAGGGTAAACCTAAGCGGGTAAGAGGCGGCTAACCTACGGACGCGTAGAGAAGCGCTTACGGACCGCATAAGAGAATTACAATTACTTAATGAATAGTGCCAGGACGCTCCGTGGAAACGGGAGCTAAATGGACATATTAAGAAGGGCGAGTTCTCTAGTACCTAGAGTGTCGATAAGGATGGGCTGGCGCGTCGCGGGGGCTGCGTATACGTCCCGTATGATCCTGTAACCTAGGGAGAAATCCTCTAGGTTAACTATAATGATCTATAGTAGGGCGGGCATTTTAGCGAGTACCGGACGGTAGCGAATCTCATGCGATACTACTAGTAGCCGCATATACGTCGCGATATATAAGAGTATGTCAAGACATATAATGTATGTTAACGGATGAAAGTGTTAAGGTAGAAGCCGTACGGGAAGCTCTAATCGTTACCCATACCTAAGGGTCCCTAGTAAGATATTTCGATGGACTTTATCGTAGGCTTACCGCCTTCGTTATATAACGGGATCGCCTACGATTTAATACTAGTTATCGTTAATAGGTACTCGAAAATGGTAATCTTTATACCCTATGCGAGTACTATTAACGCTTAAGGCCTAGGCTAAATAGTTCTAGAAAAGGTAGTAGCGAAGTATAGCGCGCCTAAGTTAATAGTTAGCGATAGGGGGTCTCTATTTACGTCGACGTAGTTTAGAACCCTATGTGACTACCTTACGACTCGCCGCCTATTCTCTACCGCTTTCTATCCGTAGACCGATGGTCAGACGGAGCGTATAAACTAGACACTTAAAGTATACCTACGTTACTATATGAACTATAAGTAGACTAATTAGGCTACGCTACTCGTAAGCGTAGAGTACGCGATGAACGTAGCCTATAGTGTAACTACTAGTAAGACTCCGTTCTCCTAGGTACTAACGTTCGAGCTAGATATGCATCTTAATATATAGGGAGTGACGCCTTAGAATGAGCTCGCGCGGGACCGGGCTAACCAGCTCGCGGACTCCCTACTATAAGCCGGCGAGGCGTATGATATAGCTAAGCGGTAGATGGTAAAAATGGCTGAACATTACGATAAAAAGCGAACGGAGATATTCTTTAACATTAGGGATAAAGTTATAGTCTCCTCGAAGAATATCCGTATACTACGCGTAAGTAGAAAGCTTACGGATTAGAACATCGGACCCTTTACAGTCCTGGAACGTATTAGGAGGAATGCCTATAGGTTAGACTTACCTAAGAAGTATGGTTAACTATACCTTATATTCTACGTATCCCTACTGTATACGTATCGCCGGCGGCCCGGGAGAGAAACCCCCGAGCCGGTTAACATCGACGACGAGGAGGAATAGGAAGTCGAGTAAATCCTCGCTATAAGAGAACGATAAGGAAGACTAGAGTACTATGTCCGATGGAAGGGGTTTAGCGAGGCCTACGATAGCTGGGAGCCTGAGGAGTACCTACGGAACGCACGGGGGAAGCTGGACGAATTTCGTCGAGAATAAGCATAGGAGTGGAGAACAAATTGTCATTTCTAACGGCTAAGGCCATGGCGATCCGTATGCGGATCTCTTACGCCTCGTACGAGTAAGGTAAAAAATACATGTACGAACTGATGAATGGCCGGCTTACGCTCTGACGCTCGGAGGCGAATCTACTGCGGCACGAAACTCCGATTCCCCTAAGGGAGCCTAAGCCGAAGCGCACGCGGAACGTACGTAACTTAAGGGCGATGCCTCCCTAACACCCGACTAACTACCCGTAGGGAGCTTACTCCGCATCGGAGCCCGAATCCTCGTCGGGCTACACCCGAGCCTCCAAGTTATTCTGAAATTGTCAGTACGCGAATAGGGTGCGGGAAGCGTGCGGTACGTACCACCTCCCGGTAGGAGTCGACCGCGGCCCGTACGGCGTCGATAAGGTAGGCTAAAAGGGGTTTAAGCTGGCCGCCGCCAGTACCCGTAGCACCCGTACCAGAACCGCGGGCGGAACGTATACGGCCCCTAATAGTAAGACTACCCGCCGACTTACGGGCTACGTCGGTCTCGACGAGCCGGAGCTCGGCGTCGATGGCGTCGGCCTCGCGCTGGATGGCGGTAACGGCGGGCGCGCCATCCTCGCCCCTCGCGTAGGCGAGGTTAGCGGCCTACAGGCTATTTATACGCGAAACGAGCGAAGGAGGAATCTGAAATTGTCAGCCTGCGGCACGTATGCGGACCGTATAGGACTCACCGGCACGTAGCCTAAGCGGCTACCGCGCTTACCCTTACTGTAATAAGAGTAGTTAGTGGAACGGCGACCCGTCTCGGTCATAAAAACACACTCGATCTCCCGCCCCGCCGCATCGCCTACGGCCCGCAGGCGGCGTAGGTAGCGGTAGTAGTAGGAGCCCTTAGCCTTCGCCGTCTTAGCCCGCTTAGAGGG